>NW_027526460.1:12688927-12900984 GCF_048455015.1 Haemaphysalis longicornis | reverse complement strand
TCAGATAGGAAAGACTTGTTAGGGGAAAATTTAAAATATTTAATTATTAAGGAAAACGGAGTTTGCAGTGGTTTCGTATGGATCAGGGCGCGGTGCGCGCCCGGGGGGTGAATCGCGAGCAGCACGCACACGCACCACTCAAGAGTCCAAAGCTACAGCTCGTTCGCATAACCATTCGGGGGGGGGGGGGGGGGGGGGGGGGGGGGGGGGGGGGGGGGGGGGGCTTCAGGTCAGCTGCAAACGCCCCTGTGATGGTGTCGAGTGGCTACGTGTTTCGTGGTCGCCCGTTTTCGTTATTCGGCGGAGAGAATAGAGAATTCTCGAAAGCCTGGGAAGATATCAAGAACCCGGAACACCCGACATCTTCCCCATACATAACAAGCAGTATTGCAAAACAAAACAAAACAAAAAAAATTCATTTCGGCCCTGGTGGTATCAACTGACGCCACCACAAAGACTCTCTAGCGCATAGAGGACGAAGCCAAAACCTTTTGTTTTCTGGGGAATTGTTCTTCAAGGATGACTACTGCGACAGACACCGCCATTTTTCATTTTAGTGGAGCTGGAAGCTAAAAAAATGCTGTAGTGAATACAAAATTACAACGTTGAGGTAAAAGAGAAATCACAATTTTATTCCCACGTTTGTAAATCTATCAATTTGTGCACTAATGAGCTCGTTTTTCGTTTGTTGCTCATGTGGTTATAAAATTGCCATATGTCTTAATTGTCACCATTATAAATCAGTTAACACTTGCACTATCGGTTCTATGTTTCGTTTTTGGGCTTATGGGAGCCGTAAGATTTAGTAGAACATACAGAAAACATTTTTTTTTGCCTGAAATCCCCCCTTCCCCCCCCCTTCCCCCCAAAAAAAGAAGAAAAAAAAACAGGGCTTGAAGGGATATTTGCACGTTCACGTGAAGACACTGCCCCTTGCGACAAATCTTTAACCCGTTTGCATATCTAACCTTCCTATACTCTTCAAGCTTTCATTCGACTCTGTTTATCCCCACCGAGAACGAAAACAGCAAACCGAACCTTCAAGCCCCAGCGTTGCGGGCAAAAAAAAAAAAAATCGACAGCCGGATTGTACAGCGCTTGGTGCCGAGGGACGCAGTGATATAGTGGGCAGCCGAGACTTCCGTCCGCATCGTTACATGCCTGGCTTCCCTCAAGGCTGGCGCTGGAGCAGTCCGAGCCCCACGCGCTCGGCAGCTTGGTCGCCTGGCGCCACCGTCTCTTCCACGATCGGGCATTTCAGGCGAGCGTTGCACTGCATCTTGCTCCCCCAGCTGTTCTTCCGTCAGAAACGACGCACTTATTTCGGCCGGCGACACCAGTCCGCGCGCGCAGTTCGCCGGCGGGGCGCTTGGGTAACGGGACACTGGCTGTTGACGAAGCGGCCCGTCTTTGGGGAGCCGCCTTTGATTCATTCCCCGCGCGTCCCTTCCATGCGCCCGCAAATCGGTGCCGAGACCCTCGGATGATCGCCCTCCGACGCTGCGGCTGCTGTTTTGCGGGTTTCGGTTTGCGCTGTCGACGGACGCGCTGAGTGCGTGCGAGCGTGTATACGGTGCCCGACACGAGTGTTCGTTTCAAAGGGACGCGCGGCGGGCGAAAGGGCGTGAGATTCGGCCTCGGTGGCCTTTAGCTGGATCGTTTTGCAGCCGAGGGAGTCGCTCGCCTCGCCCGACGGCGAGGCGACGACTCCAGCCTGTGGTTCCTCGGAGCTGACGTTGAGGCTGTTGGCCCGCTTATGCACCCTGGTTAGATACGCACGCTTCTTGTACCATCCGCGGTGAGTTTTGAGAGTTACTAAGTGAACCGAAGCGTCGTTAGTCAGCAAGCTTAACAGAGCCCCCACGATTGATACCAATCGAACTTGATTTTGAATGAACAAGGCTGCGACCGAGATATAAACCCCGTCGCCGGACGAGTACTAACCACTGGTGAATCCATTATTTCACCGCTCGTCCACCACACTGTACTTCTCCTCCAGCACTGCACGATCATTACTGGTTGTTTCCTTTTGAATGGACGCGGGGCTGAATGGAAGGGTGGCAGGTGTGAAGGCATGCGAGTAAAACATGTATTGTGGGATCACAATGTACTGCAATGCATTCCAACAACAGTTTGATACTGTTGCGGTTAAAACATCACCCATTGCAGCAACCTGTGCGATTTCCGTCAATTCCAATTGACGTCATCGAAATACCATTACCACAACCTTCGTAGTCCCTATCACTAGCGGTGGTTTATCACTTGTACATGCACCCTCTATAAGAGGGTGTACGTACAAGTGATAAACTACCGTAAGCTTAATAAGACTTGGTTGCTGGATAGTTGGTCATGACAGACGAAGAAATAAATACTGCGCCAAAGACGAGGACGTTGAAATCAGGACGAGGTTGTCCGGTCTCTATTACACCTTCATCTTCGTCTTTCGCGCAGTATTTATTTCTTCGCCGTTAAGCACAGCAGAAAGCCAGATGAAGGACGTCAGAGAAATTGCCGGTTGGGTGCAGCGGTGTTAAGATACAGTGTTATTAACGTACAAATGGTCTCTGAACAAATTCGTTCTTACCATGGTTTCCTACTTCGAGGATCATTCGCACTGGCGCATGCATTCGTTCCTATACCCCCAATCAGCGAATGGCGAAATTAGTGCGCGACGGCCCAGTTCTGAGCCAGCTTACGTGTAGGATGTTTCAACAGAGAAGGCGAAGTGGGGGGGGGGGGGGGTAGTGTTGTTACGTTTTACTCCCCAAACCAGGAGCTGCGTGGTGGAAAGGAGCGCAGTGCACTGCAAGGGCCGATGAAGTACATGCAAATTGCGCGTTTTTCATTTTTCTTTGCTTATCAAGGATAATAAAATGCCCGCGCGTGTTTGCTACTAAATTTGTGCCACTTTGGGTCCCCAAATTCTTGATGATAAGCGTCTGCTGCGAGCGGAGCGTTGATATACGTTTCAAGCTCGCTGTTCTCCTCACCATGAAATGTATAAAATGGAAGCCACTGTCAGCGTCCCGATGACATGAACCAGTCGGAAGGGAACAGTGCGATTCGCACATATAGTTGGCACGGACGAAAGGAAATAATAAAAAAAGCAGAGCTTTGCTGGTGAACGACCGACATAAACATGAGGACTACGTCGTCCCACCGCGTAGGGCGCGGGTGTACAGCGCGTGAACCCGACACCGCCGTTCGGTGGCAGTGGTCGTAAAAGGGTGGCACATCACACACATCACTGCTTCGCGTCGCAGCGAAATTGAAGCGAATCAAGGGGCGCCTTGAAGGCCCCTCGTCGTCTTCATACGCTTGTAGGAAGCGCGTTGGTAGTGAACGTGTCTGATGTGCCGAAGACGTTGGGGGATGCGAGTTCGCGAGTGCTACAAGGGGCAGACTTGTAGGCAAGCGTTGCGAACATTAGTTGTATGTATTTCAGCACCGTTGTATACCCAATGACCAAGTAGCGATTGTCAAAATAGTCAAAGGTCAAGTCATGGCTTAGTGAACTGTTCTTGTAGAGGAACGTCGTTTGGGTTGCTAATCGGTGGTCGCATGCAGCCGACGCTGTTGGGTGATGAAGTTATACCTGCGTGGTTTCACAATGAGCTGTCATCAGGTTTTTGTATGATCAGGTGCTCTTGGGAAAGACGGGACGAACTCTGTTATTTTCGACCATTATGTCTACGTTCTCTCCCGTGTGACTGACGATTCCGTAATGGTGAGCCTTTAATGCACGTGCGTCACGCACCTTCACAGCTTCCCATTCAAACTGGCCCAATTTATTCCCTTCGTTGATTGGTTGATTGGTTGATTGATTGATTGATTGATTGATTGATTGACTGATTGATTGATTGATTGATTGATTGATTGATTGATTGATTGATTGATTGATTGATTGATTGATTGATTGATTGATTGATTGATTGATTGATTGATTGATTGATTGATTTAACGCGCCGATGCAGCGCAGGCGATGAGGCGCGCCGTAGTGGAGGGCTCCGGATTAATTTTGACTACCTGGGGAGGCATCTTGAACGTGCGCCGAAATCTCGTACACACGGGCGTTTTTGCTTCTCGCCTCCGTCAGAAAAACAGCCGCCGCAGCCGGGAATCGAACCCGCGTCCTAATTTATTCCTTTCACGGGTGTATCTAGGTTGGATTCGGTGATTATCCAAGATTATTACTCAGCGCACGAGAGTTTACTCAGCAGTAATGTTTCACAACCATAACCAACTAGCCTACATCTACTCTGACTCGATCCGGTTAACATTGCTTTGCCTCTGTCTGTGCGTTTTCTCAATTTCTTTTCCAACATTTATCTTTGCACTAAGTGTGTCTCCTATTTTCATTTTTTTCGTATTTTTAACTGTTTAAATTTTCCCCTATTTCTAACCTTTATTTCTCCTTACTTTCACCTTCGAACCTCTTCCTCTGGCCTCCCATGTTTCTTTATTTCCTACACCTCTAGCAACCCTTCTTCCTCACTTTTTTTTCACACATCTCATTGAAGCAATTCGAGTACAAACAGCGATTTAAAAATAAATTCTGTTGTGAATTTTGAATCATTCGGACATGCGTAAAAAAGAACTTCGATTGCACAAGCCTCTGTTCCGCAAAACCCGAAGGAGCACTCAGCGGTGTTCGATTCAACATTGATACTCTTATTCACAATTCATAAGCAGTGCTTAGGCGCCCTAAAATTTCTTTTGTGTAATTTCTAGTGAAGGGTCGTGCCACACATTTTAGGCACTTGTTCAGGTAGCTCGTGTTTTTTTTTTTTTTTTTTCGCTTAACTTTCCTGGTTTCGTTGAGGTGGGCACGTTGTCTGTATATAAGCAGCGTCTCGCCGGTATTCTTTTCTGACGTTTTTCGCCTGAATTTTCCAAAATCCGCGTTGTGTCTTGACACCAAATTGTAAGCAGCTTTGAGGGTCACAGGGTCTGAAGAAATCTCTAGACATTTGATGTCTACTTCGCAAATAGCGACGCTTATTGTCGCTATAGCGGCGAAAGCACATCCCTCAAAACACGCCAATACTGTACCACCCTGTATACGAACACGGGTCTTTGGATGACTAATTGCTGCTCTGTAAGGAATACTGCCTGTCAAGCGCCGTCTTCAAAGAAACCCACAAAACTAACGAGCCGACGGTCGATCCGTGGGCATGTGACCCGCCATAAGCTCGGCTGAGGGGTGGCTATTATATATCTGGCGCCTTTTTTCGAGAGTGCCGGCGTGTCATGCAACAGTGGTTACGGAGCTCTTCGATCATGTAGCCATAACGCGTGGCCCAAGTTTGTCTGGGTACTTGAGTAACTTCTATGCAGCCAAACGTCTACTGCAGTTAATCGATGGTCCACGCGGTGACCCTAACGGCCGTTTGACTCTGCTGCATACTGCCGAAGCAACTTAATACAGTGTATGTTCGTCCCTGTGGGTCGCGGGACATGCTAACTTTATCTGTTTTTAGGTACAGTGACGCCGTAGCGTGATGGTAAAGCTAAACTAATACGCACATTTTGGTGCAGGGTGTTGCGCAGTTGGGACCTCGGTCCCTCCTAGGGAGTTTCAGTCTGAGTGTGCATGTTTCTTGTGTTTAGCTCATCCAGACTCGTTTTAAAGTGAATTTTTTTTTATACTGGTCACCGGGGATTTATCAGGGCTGCGTGTAAGTGTACAATGGTGTTAGTGCAACTTGCCTGCGGTGTCAGTGCAGCGGTTATGACGTGCATTAATTATTGAAACCTGATAGTGTGCTCGGCCTGCACCAAGGGAGGGAAACTGACACTGTCGTGAACGTGTCGGGATATCGTTCACTGAATTGATGGATGGGCCTTGCTTTCTTTCTTTTTCTCCCCCTCATGTGTGGTTCCCTCTTCCCTGGTGGGACATCAGCGGAGCTGGAGTACTTCGGCGAAGGCCGCGAGTGCGTCAACTGTGGCTCCATCTCGACTCCGCTGTGGCGCCGAGATGGCACGGGCCACTACCTCTGCAACGCGTGCGGGCTGTACAACAAGATGAACGGCGTCCATAGGCCGGTAATCAAGACACCCAGGCGACTGGTGAGCTCTTCTCGGAGAGCTTTCGTTGCATGCATCCTCACCCCGGCCAAGGTGAGGATGCATGCCGTCCGTTATGCCCTGCCCTTAGTGCGCATGCGTTATTTAAGGCCATGTTGGGGCACCAGCTAATAGCACCTGTTTTTACTGAGGTGGGCAAAGCAAGGGCACTAAGGCTGGTGCTTTGGACCCATAGGGTCTTAAAGTTTAGACGTAACTCCGTCCTAACTAGTAACCATTTTTTTTTAAATACGACGAGATATGAGCAACATATCATCTAGTATATGTGGGTGAGATGAGGGCTGATGATTATTTAGAGCATATTATCTGCATCGAGTTTGCGGTGAATGCTGCATCTGCTTTCTAAAATTTTATCGTCATTTCTATTTTGCCGATCCACAATGTTGTACGCTAAGTACCTGAGCTTGGGAGTGCGCCATTACAGTCGCTGCCCTGCTTTTTATTGCTAGAAGCAGTAGTAGGAACTTCCCAGCGAAAAGTTTGTATGAGAAGGTAACAGAACCATGCTTCCTATACGTCTCACCAGATACCCTCAGTGAGGGAAAGGAATTAAGAAAAGGCCCTCTGTGATTCACCGTTTAGAACAGCATATTCTGTAGGGAAGACACGTTTCAATGAAGAAACAGAAACAAACAAAATCGGCAAAGCAAGCGAGGAATTGGCACAAAAGGGATACTGGCAGTGAGTGCGATATCAGGTAAACGCTTGGGAAAAGGAAAGTTTGCACCGAGTTCTTATCAGTTTCAAACATAATAAAGTCTCGCAATTTCCCGAAATGGTTTCGCTGCCTTCAAAGACACCGCTCGCGCGAAAATTTGCTAAACGTGGATTTATTTTACCGATACTTCAACCTCCTTCTCATTTGAATTTCTTGGATCGCCCGCCGTGGCGTCACCTTGTATGACTGTAGCCAGACGTCGCTTATAAACTTTTACCCGTGTTCTTTTGTGCGCACTAAAAATATGTTGGCATCTAAGCGGCCTCATCAAAGAGTACTTGGAAGCATGGCTGATCATCTTTTCCAAACTCCCTTGGCCCTAGCAGTGGTAACGGAGGCAGCAAGCGTCATGTTTCGCCATCGTCGGCACATGTAGTGCGCGTGACACCGGCTTCTCGAACACGGCCGAAGTCGCATCCCCCCTGTCCAAACACTCCGCGACGGAGCGCGTCGGCCGCGGTGGAAACCAAAACCGATCAGACGGACCCGCACAACAGTTTGTCTTTGTCCGGGCCGCGCGCGGCTGCCGCGACAAGTGTGAGTGATGACGGAGGGGGGCTTCTGCCGATGCGCAGCTTGCCTCGGAGCTCTCTCATCGGTTGTTCTTTTCCTCGCCCGACGCCATCTCGCGTTTCGCAGGACATTTTTTTTCTCATCCCTTTGCTCTCCTTCTTCCGGACAAGTTTATCTGTCATTAAGGCGATGACCTCGTTAAGTACTTGTATCAGGTCTAATCACACCCTGTGAAACCGAAAACTTAGGAGGCCGAGATCTCGAAGAGCTTGGCGTAGAGCAGCCGGGGTCGTTCAAATTGACTCGCATTAGTAAAAACGCTTGCTTAGCTTCTGATAGTTACAGCGTTTTGTCAGAGACGAAACTATGGTACTGTAAATCAGTGCTGGACAGCTACGGTCTGGAATTTGAATTTCTGCGCGCGTTATGGCTGCGCACAGAAGTTTCGCATTCAAATTGCCCACGGTTTGTGCAAGCCCGAACAGGAGAGGAGTTACTAAATTGCACGTTGGTAAAATGCGCCGAATCAAATTGAGCAAGAGCTCACACGCACCAAACAATGAAATTTCCTGTTGCGGGAACTACGGGGACATGTGTGCATCCACAGCAACTCTTGCCTGAACTAGGCGGAAATGCAGACATAAGTGTATATAACGTAGACGGAAAAAGACGCCTATAGGCATTCTGTGGTTGTCCGTTGTAGATTCACCTGTTGACTCTTGAACACAGCCGGCAAACAAGAAAATAAGCTTGACAAACGCGCGCACACGCACATGTAATAACGCATGTGTGCGCGTATGCGTGAGCGTGTTGTGTGTAGTATATCGACACGGGTGCCATTTTTTTGTTCGAAGTATTGCGCTTAGGGCTAGCAGAGAGATGGAAGCGAAAGAAAAAAAAATGTACAATTGTCGTAAAGCCGGCGCTTTTACTTACAACAGTTTGATTGTAAATGAGGGTACAACATATACGTTTGCGTTTTCCTCTAAACGCAATCCTTCAAACGATGCTCCATCACCTAGCTTGTCTTCAAGCTTTACGGATTCGTTATTCAGTGTTTGGATTGAATTCGATCCTTGCCTGTGTAAAAAAAAAAAAAGTAGAAGTAAGGGTTAGCTATAACCTTCTAATTTTGCTTGTCTGTGTTCTTTTTTAATCGTTCCAGTCGGCGTCCCGGCGCGTGGGACTGACCTGCTCCAACTGCCAGACGGGCACTACGTCGCTCTGGAGGAGGAACAACGTTGGGGAGCCCGTGTGCAACGCCTGCGGCCTCTACTTCCGCCTGCACGGGGTGAGCACTTCCTGCTGCTGCTTCCTCTCGGGCCTTGCATCCGCGTTTACATCCGCACGCGCGTGTCATGCGCGAGCGAGCGCCGCGGACGGGAGAAACCCAGTGTCTAAGCGCCTTATCTTGTGGCACAACATGATCTGGGGGCGTTATTATTAGTTCGCGTTATCGGCGCCCGTGCAGTTGTCTGAGCCTTGTACGCTTCGGGGCGTTTGTGTGTGGTGGCGTTTTTTCCCTTAGCGACTCCGACCAGGGAACGACCTGCACCTTGCTCGGACTCTTTCGGGTTCTGCTGCGTTTGTTATGTCGTCTTTTTCGTGATTACGTGCCTCGCACGAAAAATTTTGTAGCTTGCGTGCGCCATCTTGTGTGTCATAGGAGGTTTGTCGCTCCCAAACAATTAAAGGAGTACTGACACGAAATTTCTCGCTTTCAGTTTTTATGCTGTAAAGAATACTTATTGGCCCAGTAATTATGAAAATCAAACCGAAAGCCGTCAGCCGCCAACACAGAATTAATTATAGCACGTTTATTGCAACCAGTTTCAAATTTGGTCGCCGCGCGGGAAAATGGCCTCCGCCCTGCAGTGGTCTGCTGCTGATGATGATGACTAAGACGACGATGATGATTTTGATGATGAGCTTGTGTGTGAGCACTCATATGAGTGCGTTTTCAAGTTGGCGCGGGATTAGGAGGGTTACACTGCGGTTGATCACAGCTAGATGTTCGTCGGGCAGATCCGCGTACTTTTCATACTTGTTAGATGCCGGAAGGCTCATATGCCCTATACTAAACAAGCATACGGTTAATGCTAAGGGAGCTTGACGCGCTATGTCGCCCCCTTCCCTCTCGAGTCATTCTTTCTGCCTATTTCAGACCGAATACCGCTCAACGCAAAACAGTGAAAATAATTTTTATATCGCTGCGAGGAAAACGCCTTAGAACTGGGTCACGTTTATGGAGCTTGGAGTTATCACGCTGGTGTGGCTCTGTGGACAAAGGCTCTGTTAGTTTTTCTGATTTGGTATTGTTCCAGGTTCTCTAAACTTCTTTCGCCTCACTGTATTCACCACATGTGAGGTAGCAGGCCTCGCCGTTAGTGGGATAACCTATAAAATATTAAACTTTCCTCTCTCTGTCGCTCTCACGGCTCCTTTCTCATGTTTCCTCAAATGAACCAATGTTCAATGTGTTTGTCTCATTGCCAGTTCACGTGCGTTAGCGTCTGAAGTGGGGCCACAGAAACTCGCTATGCAGACGCGGAGTTCGCGAAGCCGGTTGCTGTGGGTTTTAGCGCGTGCTAACGCGGTCTGCTCTGGGAGAGGTGTGAAAGGCTGCGGACGAACGATCCGGGCCTGCCAGTCATGGATATCTTTCAGCGGCAAGCTGGAAAATCCGTGTGAGGTGCAACCAAGGAGGTTAAAAAAAATTGCAATTTTTTTAACCTCCTTGGGTGCAACAGCCGGGTCTCCGACGAAAAGAAAGGCGCCGCCAGCTCTGCTGTTTCTCCAGCCTTGCACCACTAGTGCAAGCTGAGCCATTTTTTTTTCTGAGAGAGAGAGAGAGAGAGAGAGAGAGAGAGAGAGAGAGAGAGAGAGAGAGAGAGAGAGAGAGAGAGAGAGAGAGAGGAGAGAGAGAGAGAGAGAGAGAGAGAGAGAGAGAGAGAGAATCAACTTTACTGAGTCCTTAAAGAAGGTGCGTGTGCGCAGGCACCACATAGGGGGGGGGTGGGGGGGGGGGGGGGGGGTTCCCTAGTCGCGGGACCCATGTATATACGTGTCCAGCAGCTCCTGGCCCCTGGCCACCAGTCCGTACTGAGTGGCGAGGTCGGGGCTGTACAGCAAGGTCTCCCATCGCTCGAGGGGGTCGGGGATAGGGGTTGGGAGAAGGGAGGGGGGAGGGGGCTCTTGAGTTTCGTGCACTCCCCTATGATGTGCGCTGTCGTGCTCGGCCGGGTACATCTTGTTCAGGAGCACGGGATGCGCTAGCGACCCGATCGCCGGGAAGCTTACATCGCTCGTTTCTGTACATCTGGACTATGTCTTTGTAGCTCGTGGCGGGGTGCATTAGCTCGTCCTCGGCCCGGTTTGACATTTCTCGGGCGTGGTGGTCGGCGAGGAGGTTGCCTTCCACCTGCGAGTGAGCCGGGACCCACACGAGCTTGATCGCTCGTCCCGGTGGTCTTCGTTTGTTTAGATGGCTAGTGCCGCGGGAGAGACTCTCCCCCTCCGGTAGCGCGCGTATGCCGTCTTGGAGTTGGTTACAGCGGTCTTCGCCTCCGGCGTAGCCAGGGCGAGGGCCACGGCCACCTCTTCTGCTTCGGCCGGGTCTGTCGTGCGCACCGACGCGCTGGTGACCAGCTTGTCGATAATGGTGACTACCGCCATTGCCTTCGTGCCGTGTTTCGGGAGCGAAGCGTCGACGTAGAGTACCCGAGGGTCCTCTGTAGCTGCCGGGCCAGAGCTTTGGCTCGCGCCGATCGCCTCTCGTCGTGCCTTCCCGCTTGTATGTTACGGGGGAGGGGTTTGGTCTCGATTGCTTCTTGCCACTCCTTGGGGAGCGCCTCCGTCTCTTGCTGTGGTTCGATATGCCATCCGATCTTTCTCAGGACGGCCCGGCCGTGCTCGGTCTTCTTGCTCAGCCGAGGTAAAAAGCGAAATTGCCCGTGTGTCGAGATTTCCGCGCTTATTAAAGATCCCCGGGCCGTCCAAATAAATCCGTAGCAATTCGCTACGACGCACCTCATAGCCAATGTGTAGCTTCTGTGCTTAAAATTTAACCCCACTATTTTTTTTTTAGTCGTGTGGGAACTATTGCTAGACACGTCTGGTTTTTTGCTCAGGCAGGAAGTCGGCTAGGCGCTGTTGCGCTCCAGGGGCGTATTCGAGCGACGCGAAGTTAAGTAAAAATATTAAAGACGAGCTCGAAGTTCAGTTTCGTCAGGCTTGTGGAGGCGCTCATTTGACACGGGCCCGGCGAAACGAGTGACGTTATCTGCGCAGCAGTCTCGAACCTTGGCGCCGGGGCAGCCGACTCATGCAGGCAGCGGACACCGCTGGCCTCCTCGTGGCCCCCTTCTCACCGCCGACGACTCGCTCCGCGTTGCGATAACCCCGGGCGTCAAGATTTTGATCATAACCGCATGCTCCGTGCTAAGGCCGCCGCATATAGGGTGTCCGCGGCAGTGCCAACCATGGGCGCGCGAAACCGGCCGCCGCTTGCTCTCAGCAGCAGCATGGCGCTAGGCGTTCTTGGCAACGCTAAGCTATACTCGGTTACAACCACGGAGTACAACTTATACGAACGGCAGCGGAAGTCGCCCTGCACCTCGTCACCGCATCGGCTGTTCCCCCACGCGGCGCAGAGTTCCTTAATGCGAGTATTGTAGCGTGAGCTACACTGGCCGAGGTTGAACAGTTTCGCGTGGCTCCTGGAGAGCCGTGCTGCGCATGCGCGAAGAGCAGTGACGTCACATGGCGCACAGAACGTTGACCGCTGCCCGGCGTCTCTCACACACCCCACGCGCCCAGCGTCTTCGCCGACCTCCGTTCAGCACGTGGCCGCCCGGTCCACTTGATGATCATGCGAGGGGTGGCCGGGTGTGCAACCGATGGCTCGTGCGTCGCAGCAACAGCGGCGTGCGCCTGTGGAACCAGCTTAGCTCTGGGTCGATTGGGCTGCGCCGGAGCCGCTTGATAAATATACATGTCACATAATGCGTACATCGTGCGTGTGTCATTGAAGCAGCAGTAAGTATGATAATCAAGCTAATCCTAAACAACCAGGAAAGCTGATAATAACCAGCTGAACGTGAGCTCACGCAACGTATATCCTGCCTTAGCCGACCTAAGCCAGCCACTGCTAATTTTTTTTTAACGTAACACGAGTAATTTCTATGATTTTTTCGTGCTTAATCTGGTTATAAATTACAGCAATGACAAAAAAAACTATGTGAGAAAAAGTAGGCAATGCCAGGCATTAACCGCCATCTTCTTTCAAAAGGCCCGCGCGCGTTCACGTCCGTCGCTTCGGCGGAGTGGTACTCCTCATGGGATATTGCCGTTCTTCAACTTGAACCCGGGTATCGATCCCACTGCACAACGCCAAGGAAGGGGTAACACGACCCGGCGATGCCACTCCTTCCAAGGATCATTTGAGCTACCCGTCTTTCTCTCTAAAATATCGGCCCGTTACGACATAGAAGGTTCACCGTTAACCTAATCATGAGTCTGTCGACTGCAGGTACACTTTCTTTCTTCTGTTATTGCAGCTACTTCTTGCTGAGCACGTTGCGATGTTCGCTACTGGAATGCGTTCGCGGATGTCGCGAACCAGTTCGTCTGCCCCTTTGCAGAAGTGATGAGGACTCGTGGGACAATTGTCGAATGTTCTACTTTGCGTGGCCGTGCGGCGAGTCTAGACTGGGTGCGGTCGATTGGACGAGTAGTTCCAAGGCTGCGAGCGCAAGCTTTGTGCTCATTTCTCTCCCCGCGCCCTCACTGAGCAGGACAATGGAGAGATGGCATGCTAACGGAAAGGGGCTGCGTGTTAGTTGCACGCTTGGCAGTAAGAGCGGTTCTCCACACCCGTCCACAGTGGCTCCATTTCCGGATGAGTGCAATCTCCTCCTCCTCCTTTATCTGCTCGGAGGAGGAGGACATGCCTGTGTGTATCAACAGGAATCGCGATCTCGCTTCTCAAGACGTGTTGATGATCATGGTGACTAAGAAGTGGAGGAGGAGGGATAAATTTGTGTCTATCCCTTAAACCAAATTCAAAATACAAATCTTCCCAAACTTTTCTTCAAACGCTTCCAGCAGTGAATCAGTATATATCCTGCTCACGTGGCGCAAAGGCTGGCAAGTTTTATTTTTGTCGTTGTTGACTTGCTTCGTGCATTTGTGACTTTCTTCGTGCGGTTTGTATATTCGTACAGTGACCATCCAACGTCGCTGTTTTGCAGTTGACTTGCGGCGGCACAATCAAACGAACCACAGCCGGCAGCTGCGTCATTGAAATATCCCAGATCACGACCTCTCGCCATCGCTAGCGTCCAAAGTTTAGGAATCGCTTTTGCGTCCTTCCGCCATAAGTAGACATTGAGGAAACGTCGATGAGACATCGGCTGGGTTTTTTTCTTCGCGACAAGGAGGAAACTTTGCACGGAGTGTATTTCCCACTTGCTTTGGAGCCCCCCCCCCCCCCCCCTCCCCCCCCCCCCCCCCCTAGTATCAGCGCAGCGCAAAACAATTCGCGGATGCCACCGAAACACTTCGAACTAAATTAAGTCCGAAACAACGTGTAAAACGGGAGCGACTTCCCCTAGCGGAACATTGAGCTCTCGTTGAAAACATTGAAAGTGAATTTGAATGAAAATAAGTTTTAAACCGCAATATTTTCTCAACAGAAACGAAGGAAAGAAAAAGACTAGTTTTAACCTAGGCTAAAAACTTTAAAATTTGTGTTTGTATCCTCTAGCTCCCACCATTTCCGCCCTCTGAAAAAAAAAAAAAATGGCGGTCACTCTTCTCATGATACAGTCTACCAATGCATGCAAAAAGTCACCATTCTTACCGAGCAAGCGAGCAAGGAAGCAAGTAAACAAACAGGACTACATACCCAGCATGCACAATGCTCGCGTATTTATTCATTCCCAGTCAGTAGCCCACGCGACAGTGTGTTCCTGTCGGTATATTGGTATGCACAGGCGCATACCGTTTTCTTCAGATCACATGATCCTCTGGACCGACTGGAACTGCACGTTCCGGGCCAATAACCCCACGAATATGGCTTATGAGTGGGCATTGGACATCTAGTTTTATTCTCACAAGATCACCCTGCAGAGAGGTGTTACCAGCGGGCTGCAACGTTTCGTCTTGCTACTCATCGCACACTTTCTAAAAGGATAGCGTCCTTGCCACTAAAGGACACCATCCTGCAGAGATGCGTCGACCAACAGGCTGCACCATGGGGTTTTGCTTCTCGTTGTACTCTAGTACGGCTCCCTGGCCAGCGAAGGACGCCATCCTCCCTACCGTCATTGCTCGGATAGATTTACAAGCCCACCGATCCTTTCCTCCTGAATTTACTGCCAGGGTGCTCTGGGCACCATCGGCGTTGACCCGTCGCCGAATGGCTGCAGCCTGCGTGGGAGCGCTCCGGGCGCCCCACAGAAGCCGGTCCTTCTAATGGGCGGGGCCATGACGAGCCTTAATAGGGCAGATAAGTGGGGCCAGCTTTCGCGAGAAGGGTGTGCCGTGGTATTTTATATCGCCGCCGCGCTGCAGCCGCTGCTGCCCCGTCGTTGTCCACGGCTATCTGCTTGGCTCGGCTTTCGCGAGGGCCTTCGTCGCGTGTCTCTCATGCGCGCTGTTGACGCCTCGTGCGCCGGGCTCAGGTCTGGGCAACGCCGCACCACCATTCGCGCCGTTCGAAGCTGCTTTCTTGAGCCACCTTGCAAAAGTCGGGCCACTATTCCACGCATTAAAGTTTGTAACGAGCAATCGGAGCGCCTGCAGTCAACCGGTTTCCCCAGGCCTCTGTAATGTGCGCAGCAAAAAGTATTGATTGTTTGTAGGGTTTTAACGCGCCGACGTAGCGCAGGCGATGAGGCGCGCCGTAGTGGAGGGCTCCGGATTAATTTTCACCACCTGAAGATCTTTACGTGCGCCGAAATCTCGTACACACGGGCGGCGGCCGCTTTTCGCCTCCATCAGAAAAGCGGCCGCCGCGGCCGGGAATCGAACCCGCGACCTCGTGCTCAGCAGCGCAACGCCTTAGCCACTGAGCCACCGCGGCGGGTACAGCAAAAAGTAGCATAAAGACTATGCTGCAAGAGTTATAAAAGACTCTGGAACCCAAGCAACCACGGACGTCCGTGGGACGTCCGAAATGCAGCCGAACATCCAAGGCCCAGTTTGGACGGCCACTGTGTGTCCATGTTTGGACGTACATTTTCGGACGTACAGTGGACATCCAGAAACGGATGTACAAGTCAGAATGACATCCGCCAACGGGCGTAAAAAGTTACTATGAAGCATCAAATAATGGCGTCAATAGGATATAAAAGCGAAAACGAGAAAGCCACTGTGCTTTTTAATTAAAAAGATTTTGTACATCAGCACCCTGGCTTGTAGGATGCAAGTTTCATCAGCATATTTTTAATATTAAGCCTAAGTTTTAAATTTTTTTGAAGCACTTCACCAACTCCAACGGCGATCTTTTTGGGGAAGGATATATAAGAACGAAACATGTGAAGCAAGTTCACTGTATTCATGTATGCCGTCTGCCCAGTAGTGCGCTAGCCTTGCGCGGTGTACTGTACTATTCGTTGTAAGAACATTAGCTTGTCGTTATGTGATTCTGGAAATTTTTTACTGAACATCCAAAATACAGCCAATTTCGGACGTCCGACGGGCGTACATGGTACGTCCATCGGCCCTGAAACGGACGTCATACGGACGTCCGCTAGAGCCGGAATGGACGTACGGCGGACGGCCGACGAACGTCCGGTGGTTGTTGCTACGAGAGAAAAAAAAATAAAGAAACAGCTGTAATTTTATATTTGCTGTACACTTCGCACCGTCGGAAAAGATTGTCAATCGCGTGAATGTCAGGCCTGTCCTCTCTGCGTCGGGCATGCTGAGCGGACTTTCTTCTGAGCCAAAAAGCATGTTCTGCAAAGCCACGCTGGCGTGTAAGAAGGAACACCGTACACACCGTACACTATGCGCTCGTGTGGGAACAATTGCGTTCTCGTGTGAGAAGAAATACGTCGGCAGAGACTTTGTCAAGCAATAGTAGACAACTATCAGGGCAGTCATCTGCTTGTTCACCGGTGCGAACTGCGGCTGTGTTAGGGCGAAATTTCCGCGATCATTTGATAAAAGCATGGTCGTCATGCATGCATGAGAGTGCGTAGGCTAGTTTTTCAAATAAGGAGGCCGCTCTCGCACTTCTTTCCGTGGTTTCAACGCATCGGCACTATTGGTGGGAGGTTGCTAGTTTTGTGAGCGCGTGCAAGCTCGGGCTTTTCGAATGTAACCAATAACGTGTTTAGCTCTGTGTATACGGCCAACGCCAACTGGCCCAAAAGTCGGCGCTTTAAATCAGCTCATCTTTACTCGTACCCCTCAACTATGCGCGGTTTTTTTTTTTCAAAGCGGGGGTGCACCGAGTGCCAATCCTAGTTGCACGCTTTTGCAACGATTGGATATTGTTAACTGAGACTAATTAAAAAGAAGTCTCCTGTCTATTTCCTAGCCAGCTTCCTGCCCGTGCATACATTTTTTAACATCGTGGACTCTGCGGTGCGACAAACGGAGCGGATGAAGCTGGACGTGCACGCTTCCAACATCACGGCCAACCGCGTGCTCTGGGTCGTTGAGGTCTCGGCGGAGGGCCCCGAACCAGGGCGGTGTCGGATAGAAAACGTCAAGACCGCAAAGAAAAAAAAATTGGCACGGATCGTGTATGCGCCGCGCAGGGATCTTAGCTTTCCAAGAAAAATCAGCAGCGAGAAAGAGCCGGCTGGTAAAGCAAGAAAGAAAAAGGAAAGAGGACGCGAAGGAAGACGTCTGCAGTTCCGCTGGGCAGGCGGCCGGTCAAGTGCATGCTTCAGTTTCAGCCCGGCATCCTTGACTAGCGGAGGTCAGGCGTGGCTCACGTCGCAGTCGCGTGACCAGCATGCTTCTGCTCTTGTTGGCAAAGAGGAGCGGGAGAAAAAAAAAAATAAAATAAAACGAGCGCCGTCTTTCGTCAGCTCCGCGCGCCTGGCGTAAACATATTTTTGGAGACACTTGAGACTTGCACCAGCCGCACGTCTTTCTTGAACTGAGTAAATTGCCTTGGCCGAAGGCGTTATGCATTCGCGAATGCCTGAAATCCGTTTAATAAACAGGCAGTGGATGTATGTTTTATTTTTCTGTACGAACTGAGCGCACCTTTTAAACTGCCTCTATGCATAGCAAGGCTTGAACAATATTTCGAGAGCGCAGCCGGAGAGGAATTAAAATAGTACTCGGGGTTCTTAGTACAGCACAACTGGCGGCCATTTTAGAAGCGATGAAGCAGCAAGTTCTCTGAGAATCATTTTTGCGCCCCTCAAAAATGTTTCAGCTCCGAATCCAGAAAAATAATACGCAGCATACATCTTTAGAGAGAGAGAGGGGGTGGAGGGGGAGAGAAAAATAACGAAGAGGTTAGCTCCAAACCGAAAGAGGATCTGCCTACTTTTAGGGTCGTCGACTGCCAACGAAAACGAAAAAAACCCGCCAAGATGGCTTAGTACGCGTTGTGCTGCTGAGGCCATGGACATGGGTTAGATTAGAGCCACTAAATAAGCTAGTGGCTCTAGGTTAGATCATGGCCGCGGTGGCCACTTTCTTGATGAAGGCGAAAGGCGACAACGCCCATGTGTCGATGTCTCGGCGCACGCTAATGATCTCCAGGTGGTCAAAATTAATGCGGAGCCCTCCACTATGGCGTACTTCACAGCCAAGGTGTACCTTCGGCGCGTTAAGCCACACAATCAATCAATCGACTTGCGAAGAAAAAAAAATACTTTCATCCAGGCTGCGTCACGGCTAGGATGAACCTCTCGTGAGAGGGTCGTCCGAAACCGCTCTGCAGGCGACTAAATAAAGTTGCTCTCTCTCTCTCTCTCTCTCTCTCTCTCTCTCTCTCTCTCTCTCTCTCTCTCTCTCTCTCTCTCTCTCTCTCTCTCTCTCCCCCTCTCTCTCTCTCTGTCTGTCTCTCTCTCTCTCTCTCTCTCTCTGTGTGCCGTCGATAAGCCTTGTCGATTGCATTGAGCTGCACGGTAACCCTTCGCTAGTCTCCTGAACCTAAAGATTTTAATTATTATTCAATGATTTATATACTCACTAGATAACACGTTCGCCCCTTTGTTTGTTTGTTCGCAAATTCAAACGGAAGCAATCTGAGACGTAGACGAACAGCGATTTACATTTTGTCTTACATACGATTCACGTTCTTGCTATTCCGGGGAAACCTGCCCTCATTAAAAGGAAGCTGCTTTCAAGTGCGTATTGCAGGAATGGGTGGTCTTTTGTAGCTAAGCATGGAGTGGGATATCTCGCTAACCTTGTAGCTCCTGAATTCACGCTCTGACCCGTTGCCCTGCAGGTTAACCGTCCCCTGGCCATGAAGAAGGACAGCATCCAGACGCGCAAGCGCAAGCCCAAGACCGCAGCCAGCGGAGGAAGCGGTGCCACAAACGGGGCTGCCGCCGTGAAGGCGAGCATGGACGCGGCGGCCGCTTCTTCGGCGGCCACTTCTGCAGCCGCCATGGCCGCGGCCGCAGCCGCCCTGGCTGGAGTGTCTTCGCACGGAGGAGTCCTGGTTTCGGCTGTAGGCTCTGCTGAGGCAGCGCATCAGCATCAGCAGCAACAGCAGCAAGATCATGATGACCAGCACTTGCAGCATCAGCAGCTGATGGGCTCTACGAGGATTCCCGAACCGGCTATGGGTGAGCTGCACTTCCAACCCAGGGACTCGAGGAAGCTCTGCTGAGAAGTAATTTCCACAGGTTAATTTGCAGTGCAACCAAGTGCATTTTCCCCTCGAATCGTCTTTTTAAGGTCCTGGTCAAAAGGACAAGTATGGTCTTTGCCATAACTTTATTACCATCCACCGGATTCCCTTTGTAATGTTATGCATGCTTGCCTAGCGACAAATCCTCCTCGACAGCATCTTGGCATGCCCGGGTGATTATCTTTCTTTTGTATTTACTTTTTTCCCGCCATTCCCTGCGCAGCCGAGATGAGCAGCCTGCTGAGCAAGAACGGCCCGCTGCCGCACATCAGCCTCGGACTGCCGTTCAACTTCAGCCAGGCCTCGCTGACGACCATGGCCCCCTCTAGTCACCCCGGCAGCGGTGCTGCTGGCCGCGTTCCCGCCGTGATGGCGCTGTCCTCGCTGATGGCCTACGGGGCCGGAAACGCCATCCGGCAGCAGGCCAACGGACACTACGCCGCGTCGACCCTGACCGCCCTGGACCCGGTCGTGGCTGCCCAGTCGGCCGAGCAGAGGGCCTCCAATCTCATGAGCCTGACGTCATGAAAGGGAGCATCCCTTGTGTCATCCGTTGGGGACGTAGGGAGATACTGGAACTGGACGTTTGCGGGACCAGTCTGCGAGGAAGAAAAGTCGACGGTGCTATGCGGCAGGGACGAAGCGGCTGTGTGCGGTATACGCGCGGTGTGCACGCCGTGGAAAGCCGTATGTGGCTTTTGGGGACGGGGTCCTGCAGAACTAATACCTTGCTCTCCACCGCGGACTGTTTCCCTTTTTTTTTTTGTTCGCACGCAAGGCAGTAATTCTTGTCAGAATACTGCTGTTTTGCGAAAAAGTGAACGTGCTCTGAGTTTGTTGTCGCAGTGTTTTTTTTTTTTCTTACAAAAAAGGGTTAATTCAACACGGGCCACAACGGCGGTTTAAGGTTGCTCGGAGGGTTCATATTTCACGGCGCTTGCAGGGTAGCATTTAAGTATCACGGTGAATGTCACAGTAGCACCACCGGAGGGTTTTCATTTTTTAACGTGCCGCTCTCTATACAGCTTAAAAATTTGCACATGAGCGGCTTTCGTTTCCTGTTGCCCTAAATGCAACCTAGAAAACTGCCGTCTCTTGGCCCGTGCCATTTACATACGCTCCGTGGCACTGTAGTGCATACATCAGTTTGTTTTGGGTGCACTTATGGTTCAGGTGCAGTATGCAAAGGTCAACTTAGGACTTCGCCTGACAGTACACATGCATGCAAGCAATCTAGCGTTTTCAGATGTTACGAAATAGTTTAACGATGCGCTGTTAAGTCGTCCTACTGCATGCAGGTGTGTTGTTCTTGAGCACCTGCTGTTTAAGCTTTTAAAGCTGTCGTTGTGCCTCATGTGCAAAGTGCCAATCAAAAACATTCACTGTAGAATGGCAATGTATGTACTCATGTTAGTTGCGATGTTCATTTCCTTCACGGTGATGTTTTCTCCAAAGGTAGGGGTTTTCGCCAAAGATTATTCGGAGATATCACTGATATTCATCACGTGCCTTATGGTTCCGGTTCTCTGTTAAACTCAAAAGTCGGGTAGACCGTTCATGTCAAAAGTGCTGGTATCGCATAATTGGTCCCTTTAGAAACGAAATCAATTAAATTTGAGATCTGTTCATTCTTTCGCTGTGCAATTTAGCAGCAGCGGTTTTCGGTTCCAATGACATTTTTCGCCAAACGGGGCTAAAAACTGAATTGTCACCGGAAAATTGATAATGTTATCGATCATGTTTGTCCGAAGTCTTGGCGGTCCAATAACACGCGTAGGTTAAGCGTTTGTGCAAGCCTGCGCAGACCCAGCTTTAAACGTTGCAGCCAGTCGCAGTCGTCTGGCGGCGACATGCTTTTCGGCCCTTTTGAAGCGAGGCGTTTGCCGGATGCAATTGTTACCCTTACCGACGAAAGATTTATCACGCATATGTTGTTCGTGTGGTAAGCCCTGTAGCTTCAATATTTCCGTATTTTGGGCTACCATGTTTGGGAGATTAACTTTTCACATTAAGGCGCGTCACACTAGCACAAGTGGGCCTTCAGGCTGAATTAGCTTATCTGTGAATGGCAGAGATGCCGTCACAAAAAGGCAAAGGCAACATGCCAGTTCTATGCAACGAATACTGTATTCCCGCATACCAAAGATAGGTGCAGTTGCATCTTCCCGCAGAGTACAAACTACGTGACAATCGTGGCTAGTTATTTTAACGTTCCTATTGTTACTCTATCCTCATTTAGACAAGTTCCTCCTGTTTAAAAAATGTGCAAATTATGTGCATTCTTTCTGTATAACAATGTGCAAAATTTATGTGCTGAATCGAGTGTTGGCCTGAACATCATGCTCAATTTATTGTGCTTGAACAAAATACTCGATATTGTACGTACTCGTTCAACACATCGGGGCAGTGCTCAATTTACACAAGTTCGACTTTGTTCGCCGTGTTTGAATGGACGAATTCAGTCGCTGGTCGTCACGAGTTGCCTTATTTCTTGTTTTTTCGACACTCTTTCCCTGAGCTCTTGAAGGACCTTAAGCTACCTTGTTGTATGGGAAGAGCTGTGATTAACGCCAAAGAATCGGATTCTTGTCAAACCGCTTCTGTGATGGCCTTTGTAAAGAGTTCACGCTGCTAGTATCCGCTTGTTCATGGTAACGCTGTTTGACGCAGTGCCGCCGTGTTTCATTTTGTGTTCTCTCTTCTGATCTCTGCGTTAATCGTTTTCATGCTTTTTGTGTTTTAGTCGTCTTGAATGATCGAGAATAATTGCGCAAGACTGGTTGTATGAAAGATATGAGCAAAAAAAAAAACACATAGAAAATGTGCAGCAGAAGCTTACGTTGTAAAGCTTCACGTAAAATATTAAAAAAAAAAAGGCTGCAAGTAGAAAGACCAGACTCCTTGCGCGGCATTGAGGGGAAAAAAAATCCCTTTGCAAACTATGAATAGCCCGAACTTCAGATATTGCTATGGGGCCAACGACCTCGCAGGAGCAGCGCCAACAATTTTCGGAGGTTTAGACAATCTTAGTTCGGGTTATGGGGACTTCAAACGACTGATTTGCGGTCGTACACTATGAACGAGACCAAACACACTGCGCATAATGCAACGAGCAGCAGCGAATGTACTGTGGAATGCTTGTTTATGGTGTAATGGGGCATAACACAGTTGGGAAGACGCAGCTGTCACGTGTTTTAAGTGTCACCACCACAAGCGCAATGCTTGTTCTGCCGTTATCTTTCGCACTTTTTGTGCGCTAGTACTGCTTTATCTGTTGTGCATATGCTGTCCACCCGAAAGCATTGCGTAAACTGGGACAATAAAGCAGATGAGGAGACGGGAGAAAATTCTCAAAGGGTGACAGGTAATACGGACCAGTTTTTTTCCTTGCATACGTCCATTTGCTCGTTTCTTGTGGCACCACTAAACTCTGCATGGTGCTTCCCTCCGTAGTAAATGAGCAGGGAAAGATAGACAAGCAGTAGCAATCGTCCAGCGTTGCACACGCTTTGGACGTTCATGGAGCATTGGCAGTTTCGCAATATACCTCTCATCGTGTAGGCTCCCAATATGCCAAGCAGTCAGCGAGCTCAAGACAAACCTAATAGGTCACTCTACAGCGGCTGTTTTCTTATCTCCTTTACGGGAGCCACCTGTGCGGTTTATTGTGGCCAGCGATTACACGAACCGGTTTGGCTTAGCGTCAACTGTTATCTGATCTCTCGCTTCCTCAGCTGCGCAAGGAGTTACCTTGATTATTTTTTGGGCAAGCAGCCGACTGCGGAACTTTCAGTGTTAGGCAAGAGCTTTTTCATCTCTTATCGGATGCAGCGTCTTGCCGCAATTAGCACCACCCTTGGATGCGCGGGGGCTGAACGCTTCTTTGCTCGTGCTTTCGGTTTGTGAAAAAAAAAATAATTGAAAAACAGAAAAATGAAAAAAAGATTAGAAATTAAAAATAGAAAGTCAGAGAGTGTAAAGTTTGCGTGTTGAGGTTGAATTTTTTTTTTCGTCATTGTGCTGTCTATTGTTTCATGTGGCTGGGCTCCGTGAGCTAAATCAGCTCATTAATCATTTTGTATTGCGTTAGCGCTGATGTTACATCTAGGTGCCTTTTATGCTCGCCATAGTTGTGTGAACGAGCATCGCGTGCTGTTGAGTTTCTTGTATATTTTTTTTATCTGTTTCGGCATGCTTTCGTTCGGAGTGTTTTTTTTTTTAAACTAACACGCAGACGTACGTTTGTACCAAATTGAAATTGTCAAACGAGGCTTTTTTTTATGTTCTTCAAAGCACGAAAGAAACGGGTAGCAGATTGTACTCTTCTTGTTCACACCAGAGTGTTTGTGCCTTACTGTTTCCTCTGTGTTTTCGTTTGGCGTATTAAAGTTTGGCTCGTGAACTTCAGGATCGCCTGCTTCACTTTGAAATGAAACAGACCCCCTACTGGGACAGCTGTTTTGTAGCCCAACAAATTTGCTAATACAAATGGCGGCAAACATGGGTGGGAAATGAAAGAGCTGAAAATAGAAATATGCATCTGTTCCCAAACAGAGTGAACCTTGCCCGTGGCATTTCTTATTCAGACGTGAAATTGAACACATTTAGACCCTAATTTGGGGGTCTTTGACGATGTAGCAATTTGAGCTCTTATTTCTACCCTGGAATAACGTACATCCGTGGACCGTGTGCCACAATGTTGGAGACTGTCATAGCTTTGAATATGTTCCCTGTTTGAAAATGTTCCCTATTGATACTCTAAGTACGTGGGTTTAACAGCCATAAGTGCTGACGAAGCAGGTTTGTGTGCTGCTTTGAATCGTACACCCGTGTTTTTTTGTTGGACCCACCTTGGTCGGTATCTCAGTGGCTAAGGCGCTAGATTGTGCACTAAAACACGGGTTCAACCCCTGCTCTGGAGGCGTTTTTCTAATGGCGGCGAAAAGAGAGACGGAGAGCGAAAGCTGGGCTGTATGACGCTTCTCCGCAAGCTCAAAATTGCCAGAAGCCGTAACCTTCCACTACGGCACGCCTCGAAGCGAATTCGTAGCTCCGGATTGCAAAACCAGAAGTTTTATTGCGGTTTTTGTGTGTGTTTGTGTCGGTGAAAAACAGTAGGCCAGTGGTAATATATATATATAAAAAAGTTTCTGGCATCGACGCGAATAATACGATATTTGATTCGGGAACGTTCTAATCGAGTAGTGCTATTCTTGGCGGAGGAGGAAGCAACATTTATTTAGAGCGAAACGGAAGATGGGAGAGCCGCTTCTCGGAAACTGCTATAATTTCGAAGAACTTCGAAATTTGGACGTTCAAGAAGACATTCCAGGTAGGACATCAAGTTAAACCTTGTTTCAACCGGCACAGATGCGAGAAACTGCCGTATATTACCCACAATAAAACGCTAAATACATTTCTAACACAACTTGCGCACTTTCTGCCCCGAAAAACGTGCCGGTGGTAGCGGCGATGGTCTTCCCCGCAAGACACTTGTGGCAGGCGTATGGCCAGCTTTAGGATTTATCGCAAGGCTGGGGGATGATAGGAATATCGCCTCTTTGGGCGAATATTAACGCGGACCAAGCCCCGACCATCTGGACAGGAAATTTAAGCCTACTACGTAGCTGCCTAAGGGACAAGAAGAGAGCGGAGTGGGTCAGGGAGCAAACTGGTGTTAAAGACATATTAGTATAAATTAAGAAGAAGAAATGGACGTGGGCAGGGCATGTAATGCGAAGGCAAGATAACCGCTGGTCGTTAAGGGTAAGAGTGGATCCCTAGAGAAGGCAAGCGTTGCAGGGGGCGGCAGAAAGTTAGATGGGCAGATGAGATCAAGAAGTTTGCGGGGATAAATTGGTCACAGTTGGCACAGGACTGAGGTAATTGGAGAGTAATGGGAGAGGCCTTTGCCCTGCAGTGGGCGTAGATAGGCTGGTGATGATGATGATGATGACGTAGCTGCCTAATAGACACCCCTCTTGTCATTATTTCAGTGGTTGGCACCGCTCGTCACACTTTCGTTCGTTATGACGCTTTGTTTTGTGTTTACACTATTGGAAATAACTGTAAACTTGTCAAAGTTCGTGCATCTGTAAAGCAGTGAGAAATCTCTCGCGATACGAAAATTCAGACGCCTTGGCGAAGGTTGAAGTCTCAACGCTTGTCATATGTCCGTAGGCCTACTAAACTTCCGGACATCGCACTACGGATTATCGGCCCAGGGGCTCTCACCGCAAGGCGACCACAGGGCGCAGTTGACGGCGTTTCCATGGCTGAGAATATCTCTCGGCCAGTTTATAACCAGGCCCATCTGCGCCTACCAAGAAAATGATAAAAAACGCGAAGCGTTCCCCGGGCCCGGCTGCGCTCCACACTTCCCATTATCGAGCTTTCATCAACAACCTAAACAGCAACGATAAATGAGCTGCCAATGGTCTGCATTAGTTAACTCAGGTACTCGAAATTGACAGTTTGTTGTCCGTCTAAGCGCCTCTCTAATAAGCACAATTTATGCCTTTCTGCGAACTGGGAAAGCAGCAACTGAACGAGGGCTTCGCGAAACTATTATCAAAAGCGGTAACTTTAACAAATGTGCATTTTTGCGCAGATGCAGGGCGTTATACGGTTGCTGCTATAGAGAACTGGGAAAACGATGCTTACGCATTCCTCAGTGATGTTGCCGTGGGTGTTCTACGAATGGCGTACCGCGCGCGGCATCTGAGCTTTTGACAGGGAGCGCGTAAATCTGCAACGGATGCTTCAAAAGGCACTGATATAACCGAATCGTGTTAATTAGGGCGAAAGCCTTATTATCTGTTTCATAAAACGCAGGAGGTTCGAAAAAATGTTGCGAGTTCCACCGAATCGCATAGAAAATGGGTGCGCGAGGCGGGACTCGAGTATCGCCCACCGCAGCGCGGGAGGGGTGTTGGAGGAGGGATCTGAAAAAGGGCGACGCAGCGCGCGCCGCGTGGCGAAGGGAAAGAACAGCGCCAAAGGCCGCTGCTGCGCGTGCAGTCAACACCAGCTGGTGTTGTGCAGTACGAGCCGCCTTGAGAGGGGAGTGTACCCACAGGATTGAATGGGAAGACGCTGGCGATGGCGGGCAAGCGGAACGGGTTTCAAAAGTTGCTGTCCAGGTGGGCTGGTCAAGTACTAACGGGCACCGCCGCAAAGTACCAATAAAGTATCCATTCGCGTTTCTAGGAACAGCCAGCATGTGGCCTTTGTACATGTGCACAGAAAACAATGCGCTTGCAGAAAACACACCAGAACCTAGAACAGCTATGAGAGTTAATTAACAAATCAGATGGACGTACATACGTACTGTCCACGCACTATGCACTTGACTGCTCAGGCTGGTGAGAGGAAAGGTCTGGATCGAGTAGCGTGACGAAAAAAAAGTATTAATGAATCCTGAATGGCGAACAGTAAAGACAGTGAACATGTGTCACAACGTATACCACTCAGGCTGTTGAGAAAGTTAGTAGATTCTTAGAAGCACAGATAGGCATGACCACAACCAAAAATGTGGCAATGTCTCCACAGCGACATGGCAGTTGACCAAAAATCCAGGCGCGAAAAAAATTCAAACCGATCAATCTATTGTCTATTAACGCGCATGCCTGGTGGCAGCCAACGTGTACACAATCAATCAATCAATCAATCAATCAATCAATCAATCAATCAATCAATCAATCAATCAATGCTACTACTACTACTACTACTACTACTACTACTACTACTACTAATAATAATAATAATAATAATTATATTAATAATAACAATAGCAGCTGTAAGATTGGGCGAACCAGGATAAACACATGTTTATATCAAGCACGGCCGGATTCGACTCTCCTCCTCCCGCGCGCGAGGAGGAGAGTTGAGTCCGGCCGTGTATCGAGCAACGTAGAAAGGGAAAGGATATGGAAATACGCGCTTTGAAATCTTATAGTTTCATTTATTACACCGCACACATAAAAAAGGAGAGAGAGGATTGGGAAAGCTAGCGAATACAAATTTACGCCGTGATCGGCTAGGCTGAAATAATTCGTAAAAACGAAATAAAACACTTCTAATTTGCTTTTAACATGAAGGGAAAAAAGACTCCGACCATACTCGCTCAAACGCTAAGCTCCAAATAAAAGGAAGCACGGGACGGAACCTTCAATTTGCGCCCGTTTCACAAGTGACAAGCGGTGCAACGAACTCGAATTAAAAGTGGCGCGCAAAGACTCTCCTGCTTCTGCTTAGCACGTCTCTTGAGAGCTTCGGGAGATGGAGCCACCGTTGCATCAGCTGCGATTATTCCCGCAAGGGCAACCAAAATGGCGCGTCTCTTGTGAGCGGTGTTGTTGCTGTTCGGCTTGCAGCTGAGCGAACGAGAGAGTGCGGGTTTCTCGCTTCGCTTGAGCGTCGTCTCCGTACAGGGCTTGTGTACAGCCCTCTCCGATTTTCACTGAAGGCTGAGTATGTTTTTCGACTGTTTATGCCGTATGCCCCCTTGTTGCATTTACCGCCGTCCGTACGGTTACGAGATGCGTGCGAGGGCGTTCATGTTTCGGTTGTGGGGAAAGGTTTGCGAGTTGACACATGCGACGAATGAATGAACGAAGGAGTACAGAAGTTAAATAGAAATAAGTAAGCGCAGAACGGCTTACCACAACAGTTCAGCTACATTTCCTGTGCGGTCGCTCTCAGCGTATGAACGGCTTCTTTTTGAAAAGAGGAAATGATAGTGATCATCCGTTTTATGTAACACGTGCATGTTGGTGAGCGGGTCAGGCAAGATAAATACGCTTACATGAGCGTGTTTAGAAACATGCGGTCTTGTGTGCTGATCTGCAAACATTAGAGCAAACTGAATTACTTGCAAACCGCGTCTGGTGCTCTTCGGGAACCTCCGGAGCGGGATGCGATCTTCACACTTCGTTCATCTACACCACGAGCACGGTGTAGTGACCACGAGCATGCCTGCATGTGTCAGATCGAGTGTCTATTGCACTGTAGCAAGTTTACCCATAGAATTTCTCTCTACCTAGAAACTCTACGAGTGTGGCAGCTAAATGATCTCACTTGCATGACTAGCCTTTGAAAAGCTTTTTTATTTGTTTTGACTCCCCTGTGAGCGTACCCCTTCACAAGAAAATAACGTATCAGTGCAATTCTGGAAAAAAAAAAAAAAAAGAGAGAGTTGCGTGGTCGAGAAGCTCTTGCCGGCGCACCTCTAGCATTGAAAGAAGCTACATTTTACACATTAATATGCATGGAAGTGTATGTATCGTTGAGGCTAATGCAAAGTGTTTCGTGAAATGTTTTATGTGTTTGTCGCTATTGTATGCACTGTTTACAGTGTGTGTGTGTGCTCCTGCGAGCTGAATGACAGTATTTAACGACAATGGTTTTTTTTTTGTTTCCTTCCTTCTTTCCAGGGTCTCTTATCAACTAACTTGGTAAGTGTCGTTTGTTCATGCATTGCGTGCAGTAGTAAAGAGCAATATGATCAGAAGAATTTATAGCAGTTAGAGCTTTCTGAAGCTAATGCGTAGCATTGAACTGCTGAGACCACATGCATCGTCCAGAAACTGTGCTTCCAGAACAATGAAACAGTTTTGCTTTGGGTTAAATAGCGGGAATAGCAAGATAGCGTGAACAAAAAAGAAAAAAAAAGACTGTGATGATGTTATAAATTTAATAAAAAAAGAAGGATGCTTACACCTTCCCGGGCATTCAGTGATGATGCAGGAAGGAGTGGGGAAGTATAGAAAGGGCGCATATTTTGTTATTGTAACTCGGCAATTAATTGATGCTTCTTTATTCCAATCACGGAATGCATGCGTCAGTGACCTATCATTCTTTCGCATGAACCAGTAGCCGAATGATAGAACTTGCCCGAACAAGGTGCCGGCATTGCAGTAGAAACATGGAGAGCAGCAGCTTTGTCAGGTTGAAAATTGGCTGGCTTTTTAATGGCTTGCCAAGATGACACCATACTGCTTTATTCTAGTCAAAAGATAGTCAATGTTATTGTGCACTAATTGGAAGTTTCGAATTGCTAATCAGAGCTAGGAAAACTTTTCACTGCATCTTAACTCTATTTCGCTGCGTCAACGTGCAGCCACAGATTTCGCTGTTGCTTCAGGGGATCGAACTGACTGGGACTGGGTAACATGAGCTCACCTAAAGCTTCAGTGTTTTGAGCAACTGGCTTGCACAATTTGTTCATAATTCTTTTGTCTTGAAAAGCTGTTGCACCCTTGAGTCACCCAGTGATGGCACACCGTTCTCACCGCTTGTAACATTCGCCTCCAGCGTGGGTCGATATCCTATACGTTTCTGCTTTAGCCATTCGCTAATTGCCTTATTGCTGGGGGAAAAAAATCATCAAAATTTTATGAGTTGAGCTGCGACTAAATAAAGCTTTTTCAACTTGGAGTTGCTTCTGTTGGCATCAACTAGTTACGCTCATTAGACTCATACCCGTGCCACACGTACACGAAAAATGACATTAAGTGTTTAAGGCCTTAAGATAACGAATGACATTAATTAAGCGGGCCGTGGTACACACGAAAACGCGAAGGCATTAAATGTGTTAGGCATGATGGTCATCATGACCAAAAAGAGAAATTCACTCATATTTTAGAAGCCTTTAACGTAGAAGAACACGTCTTACAAGGGTCAAAACTGTTTTTTGTGAAGAAAACGTTATGAGAAATAGCGTTTTTTTAGAAATGGTTTGAGCCGTTTCTGAAAGAGGCTTCAGCAGCTGCCGTCGCCGGCCAGTGGTAGCCAAATCCGAAAAATTTAACACGAAGAGTAACGCAATCTTTTTTCTTTTGCCGCTGTTCTAGTGAACTTCGTCTTCAAAACTTCGCCACCAATTGTGCCAAAAAATCACCTTATTTCGAAGTTTAGCTACGTTTCCGCCTCAACACTCTGGTGCTGAGAGTTTCATTGGTTTCATTTGGTGCTCATCGCGTTCGAGAGTAGGCAGATTTAAGGCATTCGTGAAGGTGAATGAGTTGTGCGGAACTCCTTAAACCAAAAATGACATTAGAGTGAGTGGCATTAGATATTTGCGTGTGGCATGGAATTATTGGCATTAAAACTTAAGGCATTAAGCACTTAATGTCATTTTTCGTGTACGTGTGGCACGGGTATTACAGCTACACTAGTTGAGTGTGGGAAAGTTGCTGGTGAAGATGCCAGCCTTTTTTTTTTCATTTCTCATTGCATAACTTATTAACTTATTTGATTAAAGATGACGATAAAATTGGCATTAGTGTTATTCCAAAGAGGCAACCTTTTGAATGGAAGGTGGATGTTTGTTGTTTTTATGGTGCCTTTAAAGGGGCCGTGCAGACAAAATTGGAAGTTTGTTTTATTCAAAAGATTTGGTATTTTATAGTGCCCCCAGTGCTTGCTTGCCTGACAGCAAGCAATGCTTTATTCACTAAGAAATAATCAATTCAAGTTAAAATTTTGATTCTCCTGCCAAATCGTGTGTTTCGGGACGTCGTCTAACATGACATAACAAGAACAGATCTTCAAGTAAACCTTAGTGCACCGTTAGGCTCTGCAGCGAACTGCGGAGCCTTGTTTACCATCAGTCCTCCGAGATGGCACCACCATACTGTGGCGGACCCCTGTCCGCTATTGTTTTGTTTTTTACCGTATTTACACCTGGCTTGTTTTTGTTAGGGTAGGAAGTAATCGTTTTGTGAAGGGGAATGCTCAACAAAGGGGGTCACTTAAGGCAATGTAGCTTACTCCAGTCGGCCAGTGTTATGTGAGACAACTCCAAAACGCCGTGCTGCTGTGCAGCTATAACAAGCATAGTGCGCACAGTACCAACAACAGTACGAACTAGCACTTCTATGTTTACGGGTACTTTCGTTTACTTTTGTAGCGTTCATTGTTTACCCACCATTCTTACTGCTATAAATTGAATATGCATTAAATTAAATTAAATTTAAGCGAAAATAGCTCATTCTGCAAGTTTATAAGCCCTGCCTAACTAGCGTTTGCTTTTGCCGGCCTTAAGCCAATCGCACGGCTGTGAATATGATGTCATATGTTCTAGTATGGGAAATGAGCTAGTGAGTCGCACGTCCATTCCCTGTTTTCCTTATTATATCGCTTATTTGAGCCAAGTTTATGTTAAAAGTGGTGTCAGTATGATTCTAATGAGGTGGTCTTTTGAATGAACCAAACGTGTTTTGTCGTCATGGCCCCTTTAAGCAGACAAGGAGGTCCCACTGCCGTATCTCGGGCTGGGATCGCAGCTGTCAACAAATTTAGGCCGAACATGCTTTGTCATGAAACCAAATAAACACCACCTTAGATTGAGGTTATGCATGTTATAAGAATTGATGATGAGATTGGGATTCTCAAAAGTATAAATGCCAGAGGCCAGTCTGAAGTGAGCAGATGTGGTATGCCTTATCCTAGGCGTTGCCTTGCTGCAATGTGGTATTTTGTTTCATTTGCTTCACACATTTTGCTTTTAAGGGGAAAGCCTTATGTGTCCCGTAAGGCGAGAAATCCATTGTTGTCCGTCGTTCTATGATGGAACAATTGTGTGCTTCACATGCGTCATTTAACGAAAAAAAGAACACGAAATGAGTAGAGCCCTCTTAAAACTTCATAGTGCATCAGAAAAAAAGCCATCTGTCCTCCTGGTCTGTGTTAGAGCTGTCGGTGCGACTAGCATTGTGCCTCAAGGAGGAAAGTGCCTCGAGGGCAGTTGCACAGGAAATTTCGGTGTTGCCTAAATGCAGTCTGCCAGGCAAGTGCGCTAACAAGGCAGGTAGTGTACAATGCAGTGAGCCGAAAAATGCCAGGAACTTGGTGCTACTTCAAAAGTATTGTCTCCCATCTCACATACACAAACAATTCAGCAATACACAAGTCTTTAATTAGTTCCACAAACGGTCACAGTGCTTTGGCATTCAAGCAACATAAGCAGACTTAGGTACTCAAGAATTTTTCAATGTGACTAATGCCCCTGACTGATGACTACGTTCCTCACCATGGTGTCTTCGCTTTGGGCTGAGCTTTTCCTCTACCTTTCTGGCATTCCTCCTTGTTAGTAGAGCTCAAAAAAAAAAATTGCTTAATACTGCACACCTACCGTTAGGGTGTGAAATATGATGCGGAGATGTGTATCAGTAATCAGCAGCCAGGCTTGAAATTTTTTTTAATTGGGCTTGTTGGTGGACATTTGCTGTGTGCTCTAAGCCAATAATTAAAAGGTTAATCTCAGTTTTGGTTACTAGGATTTAAGAAATTGTGTATTTTGCTGCAGATGTGGCTATCTGGCCCAAAAACATACCCCTAAAAACAGCATATTTCTGTCTCTATCGTAGGGTGTAAAGGTTTTTGGAAGGTTAGAATAAATCAGCATGTGTACTTGCAGCTTCATGCTTGATAAGTTTAAGGGGTACTAAGTGGTGCCCCTCGAAATATACTTAATAATGCTTAGAAAGGGAAATTTGATTTCAAACCTACCGACCTTTTTGTCATCCTTTATATGTAAACAGACATGTTTCGTACTTATAGTAGTGATCATTTGTTTCTTGTGCTCGTGTTTCTTTGTTTCGCAGATTTCTCTTGTTGTAATCAGTGCTCCAAAATAGGTTACATGGCTTGGATTGCTATATTGGCACTTAGTATTGCATAAATAATTGGTACACTAGAGAGTTCTTAAATACATGACTCAAGTACTCTTTATATATACATTTCAGAAACTACAATTATCGCTGTAGTATAATGAGGTATCGTTCACGGTTTTAATGTTATGATTGAGGCATTTTTTTCGAAACAATGGGCCTGCTGTTAACACGCCTTGTTCATGCTGTTGCATACCACCCAGCTGAAACAATGACTGGTGCCAAGGGAAGTTTCTTGAAAATTGACTTGGTTCTTGTTATTGAGCCATATTCTCTGGCACCCGTTTCTGCAGCTCCGCAGTGTATAGAAACATGTATGACAACAAAAAGAGCGCGCTCCTGTTCACAATGTTGTGTTGTTTTTTCTGGTCACGCAGCGGATAATTGCATTGGTGTAAAATTTTATTTGTGGAGAGTGCTTGGGCTATTTTTCGTTAAACTCGAGCACTGAATCTTAATTTTGCAGGACTTCTGCTTGAACTCTCATTCAAATTTTCATCACTTTATGTCATTGGTTCTGGCCAGGTATCCTTTGCTGCTTTCCATGGCAGCTGCGTTTTTTGACCATGAAAAAACCCAATTTAGATGTTTTTTTACTCGTGGGTATGTTGCCCTATATCATACATACATTCTTTTTCACCTTTGTTGAACAGAATGGCAATTCCTTAGCCTTTTTCCCTCTTTAAACATGAAGCAACTGCAGAAGGCATACATTGATTTTGATAGGTGGCTTGTTCTTAAGTGAACAAATTATGAACTGAAAACTTAAACTGAAAATTTATTGGAATGATATACCCAGTTTTCCTGCCACCGAGCCTGTGATAATCAATCGCCGTTAACACAATGTTGGTTCTACATGCACTACCTGGGGTATGAGGCATGCTGCTGTGAATTGCAACAGGTTCATTAAGCGTGCACCAAAATTTCGCACAAACGGGCATTTGTAAACGTTCCCTTCATATAAAATCTAAAAAGAATGGCAGTGGAACCACTTTGTTACTAAACTACCACTGTAGTTATTGAACAACAAAGCAGTTCTAATGCAGCCCAACTGCACCACGATATTACTGCAGAAACCTCCGCTAAAACGAAAAACATTCACACTGCATCAGACCTTTTATAAGCGCTTATTCTAAACACGCTTTTGTTGAAAAGTTGCTCATAGTTAAGCGCAAACACTTTTGTTAAATGCGAGTGATGAAGAAAAGGAAACGCCCTTGCACACAGTAAGAAAACGAAAAAAAAAAAAAAAAATCAGAGCCCCGTTCTTAGGAGAAACATGTGGTCTCCTCGATTTGGCTACACTTTCTGCACCGGTTGAGGCGGTGCAGCACGCTCGCACTCGATTTGCCAGTGCAGCTAGCGCCACCTGCACTTCGGCCCTCGATTTGACGCTGTGCTGCACGAGTTCTTCTACACTTCTGCACTAGCCTCTGTGCGAGTTCTCGTCTCGTGCAAGGTGCAGCGTGCTTTGGCGCGTTTTTGGGTGCGCATCGTAGCAGACCTATAGCAGACGGCTCCAGCATGATACTTGTGTCAGCAAACGGAGTAGAAACGACAGCGTTTCCCGTTTTAGACGAGAATGGTCGTCACGTGCATTAAGATAGTGTATTTGTGTACGAAACACAAGGTGCGTGCAGGGTGACGCAATTTCGAGAGAAAAAAAAAAAAAAAAAAACGAGCTCACAAACACGGACTGCAGCAGACGACGTTTGTGCACTTTTGCTCTCGATTCGGCCGCTGCACGGAAAGCGCTAGTGTACGGCTGCACTCGCACTGAAAGAACTGGCACTGCACTTGCATGGCACTTTTGTGAACTAGTGCAGAAAGTGTAGCCAAATCGAGGAGACCAATGGTTAAAGCGCGAAGCTCTCTCCTATGCAGCCCGAGCCAAAGCCCACAATCCAAACTGCTTCGACCGTGTCGGAATGGCGCAGTCGGATAGACGTCGGCGGGTTCTATTCTCACCACGGGAAGCGTTTTTTTCTTTCTTTTCATCATCATCATCATCATCATCATCATCATGCGCCCTCCCATTGTGTAACGTTGGCTTTCCTGCTGTGCGTTCTCGCGTACGTTCGCCGTCAGTGAGGCGAAGAAAGCTTCGCTGTAAAAAAGAACATGCAGTTTGTTTTGTCATAAGGTCGCAATTCATTTGGCAGTAACGAAGTATAACTTACCCGCCGCGGTGGCTCAGTGGCTAAGGCGTTGCGCTGCTGAGCACGAGGTCGCGGGCTCGATTCCCGGCCGCGGCGGCCGCTTTTCTGATGGAGGCGAAAAGCAGAAACGCCCGTGTGGACGAGATTTCGGTGCACGTTAGCGACCCCCAGGTGGTCAATGGCTCATCGCCTACGTTTGCGTCGGCGCGTTAAGCCAAACAATCAATCAATAAATCAAGGAAGTGTAACTTGCGGCAGCTGTTTTTATCAGCTGCAAACTCTCGAAATCGCACATAGGCCTCCTCCTTAGGGCAGTGTATTAGTGCTGCGCATGGGTGCTTGCACCTTTCAGGCAGCAGCTATTGCGCACGTGTGGCCCTTCTGTAACCTCGGGCTAGCTGGAAAAAGGCTGAGGACACCTGCGCGAGTGGGCACAAGAGCTGGCCATCAGAGCATGCGGCTGCAAGGTGTTGCTGAGCTTCAGTGAAAATGGGACAGTTTCAGTAGTTTGAAGTTATGGGTGGTATTCACTGAAAAGTTTATCGGGCAATTTCTTCGCTTGGCAACACTGAAAACCTCCATGGCTGCGGCCCTGCACAAGCCTGTTGCGCCCGCATCTCGCAGAGAAAAAAACAAAATCAAGACAAAAACAAAAAAAGAACCCAGCGTGCATCGTCTGCCGCGTTTGAACCCGATTCTCAGCGGTAGCGTCAACAGATATATTATTAATCGCACTCACATTATTTGGTGGCTCTCTACTTGCCATCGAGCACTTCGCATCCGTCGTCTGGGCCGTGGCGTCAACAGATTGAATAATACAGCGATATTTTGAAGTGATGCTGGGATATAATAGAAAAAAGTAAAGATTAGAAAGCCGAAGAAAGAGTAGAGAAGAATAGTTCCACTGTGGTTGATCCAGTCGCACACAACACGCCTCGAACACTGCAGGCTGGCGTCATGCCGATTCCGGGAGGCGAGAAGCCTCGAAGGGAACGGTGAGGCGTGGAAGCCAGCGAGCTTGCTGTGACGAAGAGCGCAATCTGCGGCGGTTCCAACAACTTCGGAGTTCGCTGGAATGGAGTGTGGCCGGCAGACGGGCACTGGGGAGCGGGAGCTGACACTGGGCGGCCCACACCGGCAGAGCGAAAGACGGGCGACATCCAAATCCAGGGAGGCGTCCCGCGTAGGGGGGGGCGCTCGGTAATTGAATCGCCGCTGGCTCGGTAATCGAATACGCGCGGCGAAACTACGTAAGAGCTGAGGGATTGATTGATTGATTGTAGGGTTTAACGCGCCCACGCTACGTAGGCGATGAGGCGCGCCGTAGCAGAGGGCTCCGGATTAATTTTGACCACCTGGGGTTCTTTAACGTGCGCCGATATCTCGCACACACGGGCGGTTTTGCTTTTCGCCTCCATCTGAAAAACGGCCGCCGCGGCCGGGAATCGAACCGGCGTCCTCGTGCTCAGCAGCACAACGCTTTAGCCACTGAGCCACCGCGGCGGGTTATTTGCATATTCGTGTTATTAGAGTGAATTTATGATTGAGACAAATTTTATATCGTTTCCCGTTAATTTTTGGCACTACCCGTAGTTCGGTGATGCAGTGTTGGCGCCGGAATCAGTTCCGGCGCCAATCAGTTCCAGTAAATTTGGTGCAATGGCGTCAGTTCCGGGAGCGGCTGGCGATGGAGTCTACCGTGAACCGACATGTGGGAGGTGGAAGGGAACGAACTATACTGCGGAGGTGCAGCTCTTGCTGTAATAACGAATCCTCTCTTTCGTATCCGCCGTAGTATCACCACCAACGGATTAGCTGCATGCCTGCCTCTTCCTGACCACATCCCTCTTGTCGCAGCGTCCAATTCCAGCTTCAGGCGGGCGCTGGCTTGACTGCACTCGCCGTCGTAGTTTCCGATTGGTGGAGATGACGTATCTCCGTGTACGGTTGATAACTACGGCAGCTGCGGACGTCTAGCGCCCACGGAAAGGTACTCAATGAGTTTAGGAACTCTCGTTAAAAACTTTGTATATGGAACAAGGTTCCTCAGCTGACCGTGCGTTTTTCATTTTCAGGCGCTTTCATTGGTTCATAGCTGCCGTCATTGAAGCAACTGGAGATAATTATCACCAGCGATAAAATACTGAGTATAGGTGGAACACCGTGATTAGTTACAACTTAAACATCAGCGCTGGAGCAAGAGAAAGGGCAGAGTAATCACGGACTTGGTGTTTGTTCAGACGCAATTTTTACTCGGCATAACGTGCTCGCAGTCTGCTGAGCGCCTTAGGGCTTTCTGTGGGTCGTCAATGGTAAAAAAAAAAAAAGTAATAATTTCGAACGCGCTTTTATTGCGAGAAAAAAAAAAACTACACGAATTTACCCCGAAAAGCTCAAAACATGGGCTGCTGACTCTTAAATTCTTTGAGCTGATATAATGATCGAACCATGGTTATTTATGGCTTGTACATGACTTCACCACCGTCATTTCCGGTGCACTGCTCTCACCTTTCTCAGCGCTGCTCGACATTAAGAGCACCAAATACGTTCACAGCCTTTCACCGTCCACGCGCTTAACCCATATGGCAGCCACGGTTACGTGTTCTGTGGTTACGTCAGTGCAAGCTATCTACAACGCAAGGCTCCTTGCCATAACCGTTTTCACTGCGCCTTTCTAAACAGCTGCCCTACCCTGCGTGGCCGTCGTGTTTAATAAAGGGGGCTACAGTAAAGCCAGCCTTAAAAACGTCACTGTGCTCTTTGCGTCCTATTCTCGTTGCCGATTGCTCATTTGTCTTGTACACGCGTGCGGTGTTCGAGACGTGCCTCCTGTCAACGCAAGGCGACGGCGGCAACGGCGCGGAATTCCGGGCGGGAAAACAAATCGCGGTGCGTGGGACGGAGGTCGCATTTCGGCGGCCGTTACGAAAATGAAGCCTGTCGCTGCTGTTTCCCCGCGGGCGCAATCGGCCGGGTAATGATGTAAGCGAGCCGCTTTGCATCCTATGTAGGGAGGGCTAACAGGCATCATCGTTTCGGCAGATTGGGCTTCGGGAAATGGATGCGGAAGAGGAGACGAAAGGGAAGGGAGCGGGGGTTTCGACATCGTACGACCCTTCTTTTGTTGCCCGCTTATTACTGCTCCCGGCGGAGCTCTGTGCTCGGCATATTGCGCGGGCGAAGCGGAAAACAAACGAGCCTGAGGGGCGAAATCGGCATTCGTCGGGAGCGTGCGTGTTGAGCGGGGGCGTATGCCCTCAGGAGCGCTATTACGCCGAGCGGGGGCGAGTGGGAGGGGAAGGGAGATCGAACGTGGACGTAGGCCCGGGGCGAACGTTTTCTGCGCGAAAGGAGTGACGAGCCCGACAATGCGTCGGTGATGGACAATCCAAGCCGCCGGACCGGCGTAAGATGTGAGCAGGTGACATCCGCGTGGGAGAGCCGGCACTCCTTATTCGTGCCATTACGCTCATCACCACCTACTTATGCGTATGTGTATGTGTATGTACGCATCCACGCACGCACGCATGTACACACGCACACACACGCGCACACACGCACGCACGCGCGCGTGTGCGTGTACATACGTACGTACGCACATATATATATATATATATATATATATATATATATATATATATATATATATATATATATATATATATATATATATATATATATATATATATATATATATATATATATATAACACAGAAATAAGGGTTGGCAGTCGAGAAAACCTCGGAAAGCAAAGGGGAGGATGTGGTAGATCATTGAAACAGATTAAGAATTTGGAAAGAAAGAAAGAAAGTGAAGAAAAAATGCCCGCCAGGTGGGATCCGAAACCACGACCTCCAGAACCCTTATTTCTGTGTTATTTTCAACGAGCCCCTCATTTCCTATATATATATATATATACAGTCAAACCCGTTTATAGCGAACCGCAATATGCACCGCGATTAGTTCGATATATCCAATAGTTCGATATAGCCGAACCCGCCTAGAACGAGCTTATTGTTACGAGTTCGCAATCCGCGAGAGCCCCCCGCCCCCATCCCCAACTCCGCCATCCGCATATGCAGAAACGAACACAGTACAGTAGCCATTACCATACCAAAATAATCCATTTATTGGAAGTAATAAAGCTACTTTCCGCCTTAACTGCCCCCGTTGCAAAAAAAAAAAAAAAACGGTGATTTTTGTTCTCACTTCCGTTTTGACGGCTTCAACTAGCATAGTCTTCTCCACACGAAACATTGTTTGCACCAGTTCGAGTCCACGTCCTCAAAAATCTAAGAAGCATTGGCGCAGCACATCGACTGCCCAAAGCGCTTTATTATAAGCGTCGGATGGATTTCACTCGCGACATCACCGGGAACGTTGGCGAGCTCTTCCCACAGTTCACCGATGCTGCTGTCTTGGTCCGCACTCACTGACTGGGCGGGTTCCGTCGCGAGTCCCGCGCACCGGAAACAGTTGCGGGAAGTATCGGGCGTCACGCTCCGTGCGAGGCGCAATGTCTCAGTCGCGGCTCTTGCTCCGTGGTCGCGGCCAATCCACATCTCAATCGCCGCTCCGAGATCATGCATTTCGGCGGCCATTCTAGGCGCCCAGAGTTCGATATATCGGATGTGAACTTCGTTATAAGGAATATGTTTCCCATGCATTTCCGTAACTGAATTATTTTTGTTCGATATATAGCATAATTCGCTCTATCCGGGTTCGTTATAGCCGGGTTTGACTGTACTTGTCCCGAGGAACCACAAGGTTGGAATAAATACATGGAAACAGGAGCGGCTGAAAGATAGATCGCATGCACACTCTGTAACTACTTGCTATGTACACATATATGTATATACATGTTTCCTTACAGCGGCGGAATGTAGTACAAACAACCTATATGCATCTATATACAAACAATACGATACGGCCACGATGCGACAAGATACTTTCGCCAACATACATAACACCCTTGTAAGAAAAATCTTACCCGCAGCAAGTGCTCAGTGGCCAAGCCGTTTGCTGCTGACCACAAGGATACTAGTTCGATCGCCGTCCGCCGCGACCGCTTTTTTGAGGTAGACGGAAAACGAGAACTTCCACGTGTTGAGATTAGTTGAATTCCCCTAAGAGATTTGAATTACTGCCGCTGTACAACATAAGCTGCGCCTCAGAGCACAGGTGTAGCTTCGGAGCATCGAAGGCGGCAATATTTTAAAAAAAAGTGTGTTACCACGGAAGAACACCTCACGTCGTTTTAAATTGTTGCGCGCAAAATGAGCAAAATCGAATAAGCAAAGCACCAAAAGGTGGGTATTTCTGTATACACATAATTTCCTTTGTCCGACCTTCCGCAACCAAACGTGTCATCGATGCAAAGGAATAGCAAAAAACACATGCATGAAAGACAGGCCGGTACCGCTACCACACAGGCCTATTCGCCCAGCGCTCCTCCTATCTACTTGTTCTGCAGTTTTCATCTTAGATTTGTTTTCGGAGGGCAATTTTACTGACTGCCCGACTTCCTACTCTACTGCTACTGCTACTCATTGGCCGTGTATGTGCTCCTCTCGTTGCAAATGTCGATAAAAGACGATAGTCTTTGTCAACATTTGCCAAGTAAATGCCTCCCTTCGCTTTCCGGCTCACCTCTCATGTTGTTCCTCTTGCGCCGTGCTCCTCCAAAGATAAACGCTCTAAAGGTTTGCTCAAGTCAATTTAAATCTACCGCGTTCCAGTGCTCCAGGCCGGGTGCCTCGATGCCAGCGCAGCCGTACTGCGGAGACGCGCGCGACTCGAGGCTCCCTACTTCAACGTTTATAGAACCGCGTTTCGGTAGCCCACGTGCGTTCCAAGCGGAACGCGGAACCTATGTAGTGGAACTGTTGCCGCTTGATTTCTTAAAATGCCCCCAGAAGCTATAGTGGCGCGGGCGACAGTAGGCGACAGTGTGAATTTTTTTTTTCGGCAGTGGATGTAGTATTTCCTTTCGCAAAAATCAAGCATATATGAATTCCTTTATAAAGGAACACTGTAAATATCCTTCGTGTATTAATTTTCTGTCTTATATTTGCGTAATGTCTTGTTCTTGTTCAACAACGTTGACAAGTATGAGCCGGTCTTGGACGTTTAGATTTCGCTGTGAGTATATAAGACTATTGCGCAGACTTCGTTTCACTTTGGCCGGATGGCTGATTCGAGTCACAGACAGACAGACAGACAGATCAAAATTTCTGGGTTTAAGTAGCCCAAGAAAGACTATCGTCTTTAAAAGCTCCATCTCGTGCTTCTCGCGTGAAATTACTTTTTCAGTTTGTAATGCCATAATTGTTGTAAGATTCCGCAATTTAGCGGGCGGAACGATTGCCGGGGGTCAGGCGGAATGATGACATATTCATTGCGACGCACACCTCCGTGGTGCTATCGCAAAAGGTATTTCAGATATCAGAGCAAGGATGTAATGACTGCGGCTTAATTAAAGCTTGCTTTTGACATAAGTGTGGCTTACACCCGCGAGAAGGTGACAGCTAACAAATTACTCCAGGGGACAAAATAAACGACATCATTGGTATACCATTTACGTGGCTGCGGTAGGATTTTTTTCTTATGCTATACCGCTGGTATTACACGCAGGTATTAAACGTTGGTATTTGAAAGTGCCAGTACGCAGGCCTAACTCTAGGGTTTGATGGCTAGCGTGATGGGCGATTTCATAGCAAGGTTTTCGGTTTCAACCATAGACGGAAGCGTAGAAAATATATCCCACCGTCATACGGTGGCGGTGGCTTTATGTAGTCCCTCGGACAACAGAAGGTCCGGACGGAAATGTAGCTCGTAAATCGTCAGTGCTTGTTCTGTTTTCCTAATATTTCGCCAAATTTTTTAAAGTTTGCTTTGAAATTGCACCACTGGTATTGGGAAACAGCAGCATTTTGAGTTTTTGTTGGTATTTTGTTTTTATTGTCGTTCTGAACTAATTCGTTTTTCTCGCGTAACTGATAATTAACTCACCGAACCGGTATTTTTTTTTAGGTTCTGCACACTTATTATATATATTATTCATTATTTCTTATTATTCATGGTCATGTTAAAATTGACAAGAATGACTACTTTCGCATATCTCCTGACGAATATTTTCGCAATCCTCACAGCATGTATATCCCGCCTCCGACTGCTTGCAATGACTATTTTAAATACAGTTTCTTTCCAAGAGCAATAAAGCAACGGGACCCGCCGCGGTGGCTCTGTGGCTAAGGCGTTGCGCTGCTGAGCACGAGGTCGCGGGTTCGATTCCCGGCCGTGGCGGCCGCTTTTCTGATGGAGGCGAAAAGCAAAAACGCCCGTGCGTACGAGATTTCGGCGCACGTTAAAGATCCCCAGGTGGTCAAAATTAATCCGGAGCCCTCCACTACGGCGCGCCTCATCGCCTGCGTTGCGTCGGCGCGTTAAACATCACAATCAATCAATCAATCAATAAAGCAACGGAATATATTAACAGACGCCACAGTAAGGACGTCATCTATAAATTAATTTCTTGAAATTCATTTATATTCGAAATTCTCGGGCTAAATGACCTGTCCAAAAGTGAACAATGTCATCACCATTGTCTGTACCGCATGTTATTGCTGCCTTCATGTTGCATTTCCCAATAGTATTTTGTATTTGCATTTCCGCTAATGTACTTTCTTTCTCTTCCTGTAACCAAATGTATTGTACCCTTCCACTCCTGTAATAGTCCAACAATGGGCTGACAGTAATATAAATATAAATATATATATATATATATATATATATATATATATATATATATATATATATATATATATATATATATATATATATATATATATATATATATATATATATATATATATATATATATATATATATAATGGGGGAATATATATGCGTTCCCGGGTTTGTTTGAAGAATATATTAGGGAAGAGGCCGGACTTATAAGCGGGGCCAGGAAAGCGAAGTAAGGATACAACACCAACGCCGGAAAAAACTGCGGCTTTTGTTTTTTTTACTTCACTTCGCTTTTGTGGCCCCGCTTTTCAGCGGTCGATTTTGTAAAGTCGAATTCAGGTGATGTGTTTTTCGGCCCCGGGGCGATCGTTGTCATTCAATTGCGCGATGTGTTTTCGTAGCTCGCATTATATCGATGCTTCAAGCTATTAGAAGTTTTGCTTTTGAAACGACGCTATCCTTACGATTCGGAATTTTTTTGGCGAATGAAAAAGAAAGAGATCCGACGCATTTCCGTAGACGTTATTGTCTTTGAGCGCATATCTGCGTACACGATCCAGGCGCCCCATGTTTTATTCCACTGCCTAACTCGAATGCCGTGCTGCGGTCGGTCGGCAGCCCGAAGTTCCTTTACTTTGTGCGGTAGCGACAACTATAGCCGACGGAGTGCCATTCGCTGTGTGCCTGTACCGTGTGCTGCTTGCTGACTAGCCCAAAACGTATGAGAAACGTTAGATCCACGCAACGTTGCCTATAGGAATGAAGACAATGCTTCAACTCTATCGTAGCATGGTTCGTTTTAACCTTCTGTACGACTGAAGTCGTATACAGACCAAAAGGCCCCCTCAGGGTTGTGCTGCCGCCACACGACTGAAAAGCAGCACTTGTGCAGAAGCGCGCGGAATATAAACTTTTGTTGCAAATGCAAATGCTTTAGCCCATGCAGCCCCTCTTCGCTGGGAACAATCGATATAAGCGAGGAAAATCTCATTAAATTGAGTACCTGGGACATGCCTTTCGGTACACGCAGATAACGATGTTAGTTTTGCTTTTGTCGTATACGAATGAACGTCGATGTTTCGTGGGCTTGCTTTAGGCAATGTTTGCCGGGGAGCGTGAAAAAATAAACGATTTTATGCAATGCAGCCTCGCTTTTCTTTGAAGCGGAGCAAACAAACGAGCACTTCCGGCGAGTGCTCTTTAGAGGCCTGAGTCAAAAGAGAATAATGAAAGATCCTTTGATGGAACTTATAATAATGCGTGAATCTCATCCCTAACCTGAAGTTCGGGCCGATGCGCAAGCCTCGCTGCGGTTTTAGACGCCCGCAAGACGGCGTTTCTCGCACACCCCTTGCACACCGTGCCGACTGTGCTTTACGTCCTAACCGTCATGGTCACGTTTGCTCGCTCTAGCAGCGGCCCTGCATTAGCTGCACACTCCTCTTTTACGATGGGACGCCGGGCGACAGGCAGGTCGAAAGCGTGAGATGGCATCACCCGTTGTGCTTGCCGTCATGCTCGTTGTATGGTCCCTTTCTAGGCACCATACTTATTGTTACCCGCCGCCCTGTCGCTCGCTGCCAGAGCAACATGGCGGCAGCGGCGCGAAGGCAGCGCTGCCGCTACCAGCTCGGCTTGACGTCACCTCTCTCCGCTCACGCCCTGTCGGTCTCTCTTCTGTCGCTTTCTGACCACAGATCGACGGCGCACATGCTTGCCGATATGGGCAATTTATTGCACACGCAATAATACATGCTTCGCACATTAGAGGAGGACAGGTGTCATTTTATTTTCCTCCTCGCAGCCCGGATTGCCGCATGCTCGCAAACTTTAAGCTGACCTCGCGTCTAGGACATATCCTGCAGCTTGGCGGGTTGTAAGCGGTGGCTCAAGCATGGGAGTGGGGCGGCCTCGGCGTAGCTATAGGTTGAAACGGCCTGGCGAAAGAGTCGGCTTTCGGGCTTTCGCGGCATGCAGACTGCGAGAAGGCGGGCCTGGCTGCTACGAGGGAAGCGCGGGACACGGGGAATAATGTGGGGATAAAAAGGCTTTCTCTTCCTCTTCCCCGGGACGGGAGTAGGAAGGGGTCCAAGACGAAGCGAACGCCCAAAGTATCGCGTTTACGAAACGACTGCGTGCTCAGCGGAATCGGCCGCCGCTTTCGTTTTGTGGCATCCTGTTCCTAGCCGTGGTCTCCTTGCAGGTCGTGCGGCGCTCGCCTGTTATTTCGTTGGTTTTACCGCTCCCCCCCTCCTTCGTTTCTATTGCATCTCCGTCGCTTTCTTTACTACGTTGCTTTGTTCACCGGTCACGCCAGTTGCTCGCGCTTGGGTGAGGCGACAGGGGTATGCGGCGCCGTTCCTTACGGCCACCCTGCTTAGTATACGTATACAATTCAAGGTTTTTTCAAGAGGCTCTCGTGCGGTCGATTTGCCCGGCTCGTCCGTCATTCTACTTTTTTTTTTCTTTTTTTTTTTTACGGTTCGGTTTGCCTGTCTCTGGCACGATTCAATAGCCATCCGTATTTTGCGTCATTTTACTCTCGCGCTTTTAGATTTCCATCCGTGGTGTATCGTAAAAGCCTTATGGCGCTACAAGAGGGGAACAGCTTGCCGTCTTGCTTTTCGTTTCTAGCTTCTTTAACGCGTTGAGTTTATGCGCTGCTCTTTCTGGTTTGAACGACGCCCCCATCCTCAACCCCTTCTTCAGTTGTCCTTAACTTTCCCTTTGTGGGCGGTTACGTTGTTTCCACGCATTTATGTGTGCTCTTGATCCAGTTTTCTTATACGGTTTGTAAGAAAAATTGGTCAAAAGAAAATAATAACTAGGTTTTCTCCTCTATTTTTACGTCCTCTATAAGTGCGATGGAAATGCTGACCTGGCGAATTTGTTTTTTTGTGTGTGCTTAGCAGCTACGATCGTAGGAGCAGTGGTGATTTGCATTTGTAGCAATTAACTCCGGACAACACGCGCGGAACCGAATCGATTTAGCACGCTGTTTAAATGAGCTTAGTCAGCCAGAATAATTTGTTGAGAGGTGCTTTTGGCAAGAATTAAAATAGGATTAACATAAACGTCGGAAGAAGGGGATAAGCCGTGATGCGGCGTTAACGTCTTTCTTTAATGACGCAGTTCTCGCACAACGTTGGCGATTTCCGCGTTTACTCGCGTGTTAAAGGGGAGGGGGTGGGCGTAGGTGTGCGTAGGTATAGTGGTGGAATGCGAGGGTATCCATCCAAATCTACATGAGGGAAATATTCGGCTTCCATAAGCCCTCGGATTTAATGGTAGCACAGAAGAAGTTAACTTCAAGGCTGTCGAGGCGACGAAAAGAACATTAGAATGCTGGTGGACGAAAAACGGAGAGGGGAATATTGCCTAGGACAGCTGCCACCAGTAACAGGAAGAAAAAAAAAGTATTTTGTGCCTAATAAGCTTTTTGTGCCTGCCCTAAGCAGCGCTAGTATTGAACCAGAAGTGTAAAACATAGGTCTATTAGTCCTTTTTGGTAAGATGACATGTCATCACCCTGCTGCAAAGGCGAAAACAATAGCAATAATAATCATCATCATGGGATTGCGTGCTACGCATGCCCGCCTTCGCAGTCACATGACGCGTCTCAGCCAATAGGGATGTCAGGCGGGCACATATCCGCGTTCGCAGCCAATGAGAGTGCTCCTTTTTGTGTTCCTTTTTTCTGAGGCACGCGCTATTGAACTCGCCGATGCCAATGGGAATTGAGGAGTCTGCTACAGACGCCGGACAAGGCGGGCAATTTAAGGCTTTCGCGATAATAAAACAAATTACGAGTTGGTCTGTGTTGGCAATTAACACAGCAGCCTGCTGCGGCCTGGGGCGGCCGTAACCGTTCGGCCCCGGACGTGGTTTTTATATCTAATAATGTCGTGCCCCAGGGGCTATAAGTATAGGTACATATACGGCCTCCCCTGTAGGCGGGCAAAGGCGCGAACAAGAACTAATTTTCCACGTCCTTACTACGCCACTTGAATTTCTCCTTCGTTTGAGCGGGCCGTTCATTTCTTTTTTGTTTTTCATCGTTTTTTCTCTCTTTGCGAGGTGAAACTTTTCTCGCGAAAAGGTCTCGCACGGAAGGAAGAAAAACAGGAGAAATTGAGCTAAACAAAGGGGGGAAGATGCGCTGATCCGTAGCGTTAATAGACAGGCCGCCGCGGCGGCACCTGACTGCAGTAAATGGGGCCCCCGGGAAATTAGACTTCTTGCTTGTCACCTACATTTGCTCCTTAATCTTCCGAACGCGTCCGCCTCGTCGAGCCTCCGGGCGCACGGCGGCGCGTTGACGAGAAAGCCATCGCTCTTGTTTTGCGCCCTTGACCGCCAGGCTCATTTCCGCCGGGCGTGCTCCAATTCCGAACGACCCCTTTCCTCCGCGCCGCCCTCCGCCGTCATTAGCCGCCACCGCGCCCTCTTCTCTTTTTTTTTTTTTTTTTTCTCGTCCTTTTCGTCGTCTTTTGTTCTCGTTCCTTGCCCTGCGAACATTTTACGCAACTCACACCGGTGTGAGCTCCAGCTATATTGCGCTTTGCGCCGTCTGATGTTCATTTGTCCACCCGAGGGCTCATGTACGCAGCATTTCATTTCGATGATGGGGGAGGGGGGGAGCTGCGGAAATAGAAATGGCGACGGAGAACAACCAAATAAGGAGGGAAATATAAACAAATAAAAATCAAGAACAGAGGGAATTTAAAAAAAAGATGCGGAAATTCCTGAGTGGGAGTTGTGGAAATGGCGCTGCCCTGCTGTGCATTGAACTAGTTTAAAGTCGGCTTTACCACTACACGCGCATGCATTGTTGAGAAGAATTATTTTTCCTGGGGCTTATAAGCAGCCTGATATCGAAGTAGGAATGTCCTTTCATTAAGTACCTTCATATAACCCCGTGTACGCCTATGAATTTCTTTACCCCAGCGCCCTTTATCGTCGGCTTCACTAATATACAGGCATGTGTTGCAGTGAGGACATTTTTATGGGGGCACTCAAAGAAGTTTTACATAAAAAAATAGCCCAAGAGACTTTTGTTAAATGTACCTCCATAAAACACGTGTATCCTATTCGTTACCGAGCGTTGTACATCGAGCCCCCTAAAAGTAGGCCTCACTGATATGCACAAAAGCAGTACAGGAAAGGCATTTCAGGGGCAACATAAGGCGCGTGATATCACAAAGTATGAAGACCCTGGGGCTTTTATTAATAGCGTACTTTGTGGTTGTTCTCTTCATTTTTTTCTTCAATGATACTGCAAAATTGCGTGATAATTGTAAGAACAGACGTCAGATCTGCGTACGCTTGATGCACCGTTTGCGACAGAAAAAAAAATTGGTAGTCGTTATTCGATGGTGAGTAAGGGTAGTGCCCCCGTTCATTCCCCTCACCCATGAACGCGAATATTTCGTGGAGAGGGGGACGTGGCACCGCCGTATTGGGTGGGGTGAACACAAGCCACAGTCGATTCAGCAAAATTTGTTTATTTACGCATTAGCTGTGTGGCGTCGCGACACAAGTACAGACGGTCTTAGTAATGCCGGGCACGCGCTCTGCTGCCCCCCCCCTCCCCCCCCCCTCTCTCTCTCTCTCTCTCTCTCTCTCTCTCTCTCTCTCTCTCTCTCTCTCTCTCTCTCTCTCTCTCTCTCTCTCTCTCTCTCTCTCTCCCCCCCCCACGAATTTGTGGCGTGGACGCGTGGACGCGTGGTCATGAATGTCCATCTAGGCTGTGCCGTATGCGTACGTGTGCTGTCATGTAGTCTGCAGATGCCCGCAGTATAGCCCGCAGTTCCGACTATGTTTTGATTAGAGTGGTGAAGATGCTATTGCTCGTTCGTTAACGACATGACCTGGTTACTTTGGTTGTCAAGGAGCGTCTTTTTTTTTTCTCCTTTCCGAGAGCGCGTTAGTTCTCCCAATTGTCTGCCGGAAGGAACTTCCGGCAACGCTTGGGCAACACTGCTCGGTGCGCCTAATCGGAGCGATCGGTCGGATTACTGGGCCTCGGCGGATTCAATTTGCCGGAGAGGGGCCCGTCATCGCATTTGCTGGACAATGATGGTACGTGACGCAATCCGTCTTTCAGCCGGGCCGCCGTTCTGGCGATAGCGAGCCACTCGCGAAAAGTGGACTCAGCGGAGACGTCTCAAGCACGAAATCGTTTGAAAGAGCCGCGTGCTTGAGGCTGTTGATTTTATTTTCAAGCACGTACTGACGCGCAGTGAACACAAGATCACTGCTTAGTGCAGATCTGTAGAATTCGTTGCTAGCACAGCTTTTCTGGAGGACAACGGCGTGGACGAGCACGCATCAGGGGTAGGTGCTGAGTGCTTGAGTACAGGAGGCGATGATGGCGATGCATCGAGCACTGAATCCGGGAAGGAAGGGAGAGGGGGAGATGGAACCCGTGCTCTTGCTTATTTTCCACTCTGAGCGAAAATGCAGGGACGCAGGGATACGGACTGGAAACTTCAGCTCATGATCGCCAGTATATATAGGCTGCGTCAGCGCTTGATAACAGCAGCTAGATGCTGTAGAACTGTGGATAATAATATGTACAACCAACTATTAATAGTGTTTCTGCACTACCGATAGGTGAAAAAACCATTAGTAGTACCGGTGATCAATTTATTCACAGTTTTGCATCACAGGTGTGGTGGCTGCTCTTTGGTGTTGGATGCATCGCTCACGCACGCAAGTGTTGGGCCTCGAGACAGCGTACCGCTCTGGAAACTTATGTCCGCGCCAGTAGTGCTAATGCTGACTTGTATGTGTGTATTAGTTGCGTTCACTAAATTTTTTTCAAAGATAAATCTGGAACTCTTTAATTACTTATTGAAGTGCTAGGTGATTGTGCCATTAATCAATTACATTTTCCTGGGGTGAAGCGAAAACACTAAACCATTTTTAAGGAGACCATGACTGTACCGTAATCACCTTATGAACTTTAGTTGTTTTTATTTCGTATATTCCGAAGCCCCGAAGACATTACAGAGAGGGGGGGGGGGGCTGATAGCACGCTTGAGATTAGTGGAATCGGATATTGCGGGCGTGGAAACAAGAAAAGGGGGGGGGGGGGGAGTGTCGTTCATTGGCGGTTCGCGGCAAAAATTAATTATGTTTGCGTGGCACGTGGGCTCCGCGACCCTAAGCCGATGATCGGTGGGGGATGAAGACGGCTGAAAAATGAGCCTGTCTTTTAAAATCAGATTAAAGTAATGAATCTTCTGGAAAAGGAATAAACCAGAGGTTATTCGACGTTAACCTAAGGGTTATTTTTGGAAGATACTCTGGAGCACCGAGACTTATGGCAAAGGTGAGGCCCGGTTCAGAACTCCTTCATGTGATTCTAAAAGTATTGTGTTACCCTGTACCCATATGGAATACTTGTTAATGCTTGTATGGGCTCTAGTTGGTTGGAGCAATGAAACACGGCGAAAAAAAAAAGCGCAGCTAGAGACAAAACGCGAAGGAAGAAAAACGCAGGACTAGCTATAGCGTCGGATGGTCATCAACTCAGCTAGGTTTCGAATTCATCTGAGGTACAGTTTCAGTTTCATAGGAAAAATTCCAGGGATAGAATTCGCAGGGCAAAGACGTCCAGGGGTGGCTGGCTTCGATCTTTGTTTGTGGTGTCTGCTCGCGTTCCCGGTGGAGAAACCCCAACAGAATCGTCTCGTCCCCGCTCCCCCCCGCTACTTTTTTTACGGTAAGGTTGCAATGAACGTTCTGGAAAGTTTCTATCATGATTTTGAGCGAAAAAATAAGCAAGCGCCAATGGAGCTGTCGGAAAGGAAGAGTCAGCGGGGGGGGGAAGGGGGGGGGGTAGCAGAGGTTGGTGCCATTTGGATGTCTTCTTTGCACCCCCTGCCGACACCCATGCCGTGAGCCCGTAATCTACAGCGCAAAACAAATTATCTATGAACATCAACAGCATTGTTTCGCGAGAGAAGCATCTACTAAAAGTGGGTTGGGAAAGCGGTAAGAAAACAATCCATTCCCTTCCCCCATTTCTCGCCTCTTCTTGTTTACTCGCGTTCATGCTTGAAAGTATAGGTATTGGAAGATTTCCAAGTCTTATAGTATTGCTTCGGCATGGAGACAATCTCGCAGACACTGCAGGGGCGAACGGAAACGTTTGAGAGGAAGGAACAAAGGAAATGCTCGAAAAAGGTGAACGCGTTCGTCCGGGCCAACAAGGAAACCGCGAAAAGACTTATTGCGGTGCCGACCGAATCTCGCCAAAGCCGACAGGCGTCGATGTTGGCAGATATGTCGCGGCATCTCGCTTGGGAAACAGAAAATTGCGAGAGCAAGAAAAAAAGGAACCGAGCGACAGAGACGCGGCTTGTCGCTCGCGGCTCCCGCGTGGGCCCGAGCGATAAGACGAGCGTAACGAGTGAGCCTCGTTGCTTGCAGAAAGCGAAGGTTTTGTTGGAGGAGCGAGCCAAGCGCTGTTTGACGTGTGGCCCTTCAAAAGAGGAAGAATCGCCCTAAGATGCTTGCGCGCGTGTCCGTTTCTCCGCACGTCTTCTTTCCTCTCTCTCTCATTTTTTTTTTTTTTTGAGGGGGGGCGCACTACAACGCTGGGCGATGTATCTTCGTGGGCGGCGCTGTATCGCGCGGTTCGCCGCTGGCATTCGGGCGATTAAACGTCCTTTGTATTGATTTAGACTTAGCTTCCTTTCTGCGTTTGCGGCGGGATGAGCGGGAGATGACGTTGAGCGCAAGGAAGGGACATTTTATGCCGCTTTAAAAGCCGCCATCTCTTCCGATGCAATGACTTTGGATGGTTTGGCATTAATATAAGTCAGCGGCTCCTGCACGGGTATTTCTGGTGACTCGGGCTGGTCGCGACTCTGAACACGGGGCACCGAAAGGCTCAACAAGTGTCTCTTTAAAAGGAGAGCCTGCTGACGATGCGGCAGCACCGAGGCTGTGCCTTGTAAACAGCGAACGGGACGCTTGTTTCTCATCGTTTATTGGTCGTTGTCTTCCGTGATCGACGCGTCACCGAGAGTAGGGTGTGGTTTGTGAAGTTGTCCGCTCTACGCATCACCCATTTTTCACCGCGCAGGATGCAACAGTGGGATGCTGACTCGGCGGGGAGTTTTAAGTGCAGAGCACTTTAGGGGCTCGCCTTGTCGTCGTAGCTCGCTGTAACGCTCGATGTCAAGCGACTGCCAGAATCAGGCGCCGCAGCGAGATAACGGACCCAAATAGGGCCCGGCGTACCCGTCGTATAGGGCGGGACGCATAGGCTTGGGAAACCAAGCTGTGTAAATAGTCATAACCGGTCGAAACTCGTGAACCGCTGGCGCTTGTCCTACATCTCCCCGTCTTTTAGCGCAAAGAAAACTGCAGGTACATTTCAGGCAAAATATACGTAATTAACCGGCAGCGTCCGCGTTCATTTAGTTAGGCAAGCTCGTTTGGTTGGTTTGTACGATAGTAAGCGAAAAAAAAAAAAAAAAAGCGGCGGTGCAACGTTGATCACTGCGGAGGCGGGAAATTTGAATTGCATTGGGTGGTACCAGTGAGCGCATAAGGGCGCTACAGCCCATCATGGTGAATCACTGTTTTACACTTCCGACATTTCTCACGTTGAGTGGAACGGCTTCAATTTTTATTGTAGATTTACCTATAATACCCGCAAAGTAGAAAAGAAGACAAAAAGGAAGTAACTGGTCTTAGCATAAACGTCTGGGCCAAGCAAGCGTTAGAACGTGGACGGAGGGGTAAACTGTTCGTAAGGTGGGGTGCAAAGCAAAAATCAAAGCCCATCTTTAAGAGAAATATGGTTGAAACGCGAAGCTTTGTCCCATGCATCCTGAGTCGAAGTACAAAATCCAAACTGCCTCAACCGTGTGGAAATGGCGAAATCGGATAGACGGCGGCTTCATAACGCGAGGGACCTAGGTTCGATTGCGACGACGGGAACCGCTTTTAAGTGCAGAGTACTTTAGGGGCCCGGCCTGTCGTCGTAGCTCGGCCGGGTCGCGGCGTCACGCACCCAAACAGGCTTCGAAAGGGAACCGCTTCTCCTGGTCGGGATCGAACGCGGGCCCCTCGCGACAAGCACGCGCTTACAAGCGAGTTCGCCGAGAGTACCGACAAGCTGGCTTCGCGTCCGGAGTGGCGTAACTGTTACGCAAGCACGGAAACTGTGTGTTGTTCTTCCGCGCGGCTTCTCTCGCGGCGTCGCTGGTGTCGATGCGCCGAAAGTAGAGCTAGTTCACTCTACCGAAAGATAAAGATGGTGTGGGTCGTGACCGGGGAGCAAAGACACGGTCACGCTAGCCCTGGCCAACATCGCCTGGCGGTGAGAGAGAGGTAGCGTTGCGGGAAGAGAGGGAGACTTCAGGACGGAGCTTTAGCAGTCCGTCCGTTCCGTCGCGTGCGTTGTTACCGGGTTGACCGGGACCCGTCTGGGCACTTGGGCATTCGTCGCGGTAAGGGGATTAGTTCTGTGGGCCTGCCTTCGCCATGTCCGCGCCTCCTCGCCCTTCCGCGCGCGCAGGCGCAGACGGGTCCCGATCAACCCGGTAACAACGTAAGCGACGGAACGAACTGCTAAAACTCTCTATTGTCCATACCATTGTGCCACGGAGGCACACGTTACTCATATGCAAGGTGTCGGGGGTGATCTTCGCGCTGCGCCGTCGCCACGAGCGCTGTCGTTGCTAGGCCGCAAAGAAGCACACAATAATACAAAATAAGGAAAACATCATGAATTAACGCATTAATTACCCGAAATCCCAATACAGTGTCTCGTTTATAATGGGCCTTCTCAGGGGCTGCGGCACCTTCTTTCATCTACTTGGGGTGTCAACGCCAGGCTGATACTGAAATTGTTCAAGAGAGGGCGCCACAGCGCATTTTGGCCGGAGAGTAGGAGCAACGCCGCTTTTATCAGGCAATGTTGTATACAGTCGGCGTTGGTAGGATAGGTCTATGAATGCAGCCCGCGAACAGCCGGTCTTTGCCGCCATCCATGGACTCCCAGTAGTTGGCTCGGATCGAGCGAAAGCGGTCGCTTGATCCGCACGTCCGACTGCTTTCAGGTTGAGTGGAACTGCTTCAATTTTTTTCTTTTGAGGCGCTCGATTGTGTAAAGTTGGCTTCCTGTAGTGCGTTTCGCGCGACGAACGATGCCGTCATGATGATGGAAAGAAAGCTGCGCTTTAAAAGAAATCGGAAGATGTTCTGTATCTAGCGACGGGGTGCGGCAGGTATACGTCGCTGTGTGGGGTCCCCCTGATATCGTGCGAAGGACGTCATTTAGGATGATGATGAAGCCGGGCGGTTGCGTCCTCACGGCGTTGCTTCCGGAGTACCTGAACCAGAGCATAAAACAGTACTGAAGAGCATGTATTCCCAGACCTAATCTACATGCCTCGCGAACGGACGCCTAGCTATTGTAGTTGAACTTTTACCCGACCTTGAAAGTTAGAGGCGTCACTGCACAGTATTTCTGCTTTTCATGCTGGCGGCCTGCGGTTAAAAAAACGAAGCGTGCCTTCCTAGTTCTTTGCTCCCCCATTCGTTCAAATTCTACGGGATTGCAGGGCTTGTAAGCGCACTTTTAATAGGGTGTCGTTTATTTGGAAGGTAGCGCACGTCCCATCTTTTACTGTCCGCGTGTTTTCGTTGCGCGTCACACCGTGGGAGCTGGATCCGATTTTTGTTTCCAGTTTTCATTTCCTCCTTCATGGCCTGCTGCACATGTCAGAGGTATCGCTTATCGTATGCCGCACACGTATGCGGCCGTTTCCGGAGCCTGGGCAATGGGAACTGCCGTGGCTCCAGCAGTGGGCGTAGGTCTGTTTCGAGGAGGCTTCTCAACGGCAGCGACTGCGATGGATACGAATGTGCGTGGATGAAGCGGGGCGGGGGTTGGGGTGGCGGTGTAGAGAAAGAAAGCGCGTAGAGAGCGCACCCAGGGGAAGAATACACACACAAAGCTTTCTTTTACAAAACGCCCGTTCAACGCTTATCTTCAACCTGCAACAATTGTTTCCGCTTAGATACGCCAGTATGGGCCTCTAACGTGGGACCGAAATTTGATTTTTCAGGAGCAGCGTTTTGGAGTTCGACTGAGCCCCCTCAGGCTAGGCCCCGGCTATACGAGTGGTATTAGCAAGTAGCCAAATATAGCGGCCTTGTCACCCGCATATGCTCAGTCGTTTGTTTACCGCATCTGGGTATATCTACAGCTTGTATACGGGGGCGGAAGCCGCCCTGTAGCGCAACCGCCAGCTGCGGCGACTCCCGCGCTTTCGGGGGCCGCCTCGCGCACTTCTATATATCCCCGCGGCGCGGTTATTCGCGCATGACACGACCACAATCAATAAGGGACAGCCGAACGCCGGGCCCGGGGCCTCGCGAGATGGCCAGCCGCCGTGGCGAACTGAACCAACAAACACGTGGAGCGTGTCGCCGGCACCCGGAAATGTTCGGGTCGTATAGTGTTCGGCATTCCGTTAGCTTCACGCGTCACCACGCCGATGGCGTGAGGCGACTCTTCGCCGGATTGATTACTTTTTAATATTGACAGAGTTTGTCGAGTGCAGTTCGATTATCTGTACCGAACTGCCCCGGGCGGCCCGATACGCGATACTGAATATTTTTTTGCGCATCTTTGATACGGCGAAGGGAGTCCTTAGACTGCTCGAAAACTATCACTCATCACTCTTAACAAAAAAAGCTCGCAAAAGGATATTAACGGCTGTATTTACTAACTCATTACGAACTTTACTACCACCCAGAACGGTGCGTAGGTCCTGCCACTAAGTGTGGAACCGTTACCAGTCTAGACCGTGTACTTGGTAAGTGCTGCTTGCTTGATACTAACATCCTCTGACACTAACAAAATTCTATGAATTATTGAACGCAATAGCTACAGCACTTTTCCTCTCCCCAAATTACGAATAAAAAGTTTTTGCAAATCCGCATGCTGACTTGTATATGCTCACATTAGAATGCATAATTCTAAAATTGTCGCTAAAATATTTGATTTTTGTGACAGGCCTTTGGCTTTGACAAGCATGATGGCTACAAAAGCAAGAAGAGGCTGTGTATTTCTATGGTAGCTATAGGTTATATCCGTTCTCCTCGTACATTCCGTTGGTTTTCTCGCTCAGTTTATTGGGTGGTTGTCTAAGTGTGATATGTGCGTGTTGAATGTGTCTATGTCGCGCTGCACGCTCAGCCGATCCACATTGACACGCGTAAGCTTTTTACTGGGTTATGCATGGTCAGCTAGTAAAATCCACTAAGCACCTAATTTATACTGGGACAAGTAACTAGTTAGTGTTCTGTTAGTAAGTGCCACGACCTTTTTTTAAAGAGTGATCCGGAGCGGCCAAGCACTGGTGACTCGGAGACGCCAGTGGTGTACTCATCGAGGACTCGCGTGTGTCTCGGGGTTCGTTTGCAGCTCCGTTCCAAATAATTTTGCGGAGCTTTATGCTTGTAACGTGTTTCTAGCCTGGCTATACCTGCTCTGGCCAACGCAAAACGCCCGCCGGTTTCTCAAAGCAAGATGCATTGCTGTGCTGTGTGGCCTGCGCCTGCGTGTTCCCACCGCAGGGCTTATGTGTTACCTTTCGGCGTCCGGTAGTTACGGAGTTCAGCGGGCCCGGAGTCTTATGTAAGCATCGCCATGCCGTGTCTATGTGTGCGCGTGTGCATCGAGGAAACGTATCAAAAACAAACTACGCTTGGCAAAACAGAAGCAGTTGCTCTTGCGGTGACGCTAGCTTTTTTTGTTTGTTTTGTTTTTCAGCTGCAATTTTCCGAGTCAACTCTCTCCTTTCGAACTCTGAAGCCATCCCATCACTCCGTTTTAGTTTGAGAAAGATTCAGAGACTCTCAAGAATGCTTGCGAGTGGGAATGTGAGGTCACTTCGTGGGTGCCGCTGAAGCAGACGCTGTGGGATCCATTACACACACTCGCACGGGCTGAAAGCACTGAAACGGCAGCAATCTGTTTGCTATTGTTTAATTCGATCACCACTACCTGTACCACAATCAGCGTTCGAACATCCGCGGCAGGGGTGCAGCTGTTATCTGCACGTTATCTTCAGCTTCACTTGCACTCCTCACGCTGTATGACGTCAGCGCCGCACGCACTTGTCTCTTTCTCTGGCGCAGGCGACGTGCTGATTTGGCGTTGTGGTACCAGCTATCATCCTAATCTGGCTACCCGGGTTCGATTCTCATGCGAACTCCGATGTGTCCATTTTTTTATTTTTGTGAGCGGAGCTGTTACAGGCTAACAGAACGAGAAGAGCGCGCTCCCACTCTCTCCAATTCGGTCGAAAAGCAAAAACCGCCCGTGTGTGCGAGGTTACGGCGCACGTTGAAGATCCCCGGGTAGTCAAAATTGATCTGGAGCTTTCCACTACGGTGCGCACCCAACAATCAATCAATCAATCAATCAATCAATCAATCAATCAATCAATCAATCAATCAATCAATCAATCAATCAATCAATCAATCAATCAATCAATCAATCAATCAATCAATCAACTTTGGCACACCCTCTCCCCTCGGTCACCTGGTCGTCTCCGGCGCTTCATATTTTGATATCAAATGGCGTACATACCCCCGGGGAAGGTGTCTTTCGAGCAGTGCAAGTGCTTACGAGCAGTGCAAGATATCGAGAGCTTGATCTTTCTAAGCTGGCTCTCCCGAAATGTGTTTTGCGCAGTGACCGCGTCCCCTGCGCGATGACGTGCTTTGAGCGGCAGTTTTGGGGACAACCAGTAACCCTCAAACAGCTCCGCTGGTCATCCATCTTCACAGAGTGCAATGGCACTGAATTTTGCGAAGTAATTTAGTTTATCGAAATTAACCCGCATTTGCCCTTTGGCACAAATTTCGACATTTTTACAGCTGGAGCCATTTTCTGTGCCGGACAACAGCGACAACGCCATGTTTTTAAAGCGGAAGCTTTCTTTCTAGGACCGATGACGCTCTGTGAAAAACTAATGCATTTCCCTATAGACCGGTTGGTCGACCGAAAAGCTCTGATAAGATAACCGCGATTCCGTTGTGTCGAAACGTACATTTGCAAATCGCGAAAAAGGAACGGCTTTAGGTGAGACACGTACGCTTTTCATCTGTTGCACATCCTTCGCCCAATGAGTATGTCATGAACAACTTAGTAATTCAAACAGTTCTATCTATTAAATATCTAGGTATTTTATTCCACTTTGATCTAACCTGAACTAGCCACGTAGAATACATTACCGCGAAAGCATTACGGAAACTTGGTCTTTTTAAGCGCCGCCTGAAACTTGCAAACAAAGACACCAAACTTCTTCACGCATACAATACTGTAATCCGGGCAACCCTAGAATATGCTTCCATAGTATGGGACCCCCACACAGCAATCCTTACTGATACGCTCGAATCTGTTCAAAACAAAGCCGCGCGATTTATTTTGTCATGTTATTCATCCCGCTATGAAAGTGTGTCATTCATTAAGAAAAATGTAAAACTCCCACCTCTTGTCATGCGCAGAAAATATTTCCGCTTATCTTTCTTCCACAAATTATATCACAGTGATTCGCCGTTCCGCCACACGTTCATTCACCCTTCTTTGTACATGTCCGCACGCGTTCACCATGATCATAAAATAGAATCTATATTTTCTCGCACAAAAAACACCAATACTCACCCCTTGTATTATCGATAACCGAGTGGAATCCTCTGCCTGCCAGCATTGTAACGCATACACAGCAATCGTATTTCCAGTCTGCATTATTTGCGTTCCTTGAATGCGTTGGACAACCTTAGCCATTGCCACCTTTTTGCTGCTGTATAACATGTCGTGCAGCTTTTTCAATGTGCTCGCCTGTGAAAACCTTGCTGTGCTCTTTTTTGCTTATTTTGGTTGACCGACTGTGTGTCCTGTGCATGTTTTCTTGTCTTCTTCGTTTCTTGTTAAAAAATTGCTGTTGTCACTGATTACTGTATAAACCCCCCCTTATGTAATGCCCTAGAGGCCCTTAATGTAACAAACAAACAAACAAACAAATAAATAAATAAATAAATATATAAATAAGCAAATAAATAAATAAATAAATAAATAAAAATAAATATACGCACCGATCTCGTGAAGGAAGAATACGGTAGTATACCTCTATCTCATAAGCCTCGCATCGATATACATTTAAATCGTTCGCAGATGCGTTTACTTGGTGCGCGAAAAATTGGTGCATGGGTTCGTTTTTCGTTTGCGATTTGGGTTTTCGAAGGTTTGACGAGTGAATGGACGCACTTTCAGAGCAGGTTGGACGCACGTTTAGCTTTCGCGCTTTTTTTAAAACTTTCTTTAGGAAGGGATGGCAAATTTTCGAACAATGGGCACCAGTAAAGTTTGGTTCGTAGAAGAAGGTGGTTGGTGTCGCCGTGGAGTCGTGTGAGCGCCCGATGACGAGACGAGACAAGTAGATGACGAAGAAAAAGTCTATTTACAGCAGACGACGAAACATAGCGCAAGACAAAACGAAAGCTGGGTTACAATTAAAAGGCGCCGCAGCGCACAAGGGAGGTATCGCGGCACGATCCCTGATGTGGGCCCGGAGGCCGAAAAGGTGTCGAACCGCCGCGCGGTTGACGAGAAATCCGTGGGGCTCTGGCGCCCAGAAACTGCCACGGGAGCAAGTCTTGATGCGACCGCTCTGGGCCGCAGCTCCGGACAAACTCATTGCAGGATGCGCGAGCGGTTGCAAGCGAAGCCGCCTCCCCACCGCAGCGCACCTGCCAATTTGGGTTTTGACCCCCCGGTCCCCCCTTGTCCGTTCCCGAAGGTCGGGAGAAAAAGAAAACCTTCCCCACAGCTGCGACGAAGGTCACCGGCAAGGCCATCCCAAAGGACTGCGCCTCGCACAACACTTCCGCCGAAGGAGGGGGACACGACAAAGCCACAAGAAGGGAAGGGGGTCATCGTTCCCAAGGGGTCTATCGGCGCTGTCATCATTACAGCGCCTGTAATGCTTACGCATTAAAACGCTACCGCTCCAGCTGTTGTAAATTTGGCATTTGTGCCGTCGCGTGTCTCGCAGCCGCGGTCACAGGCCAACCAGAGCACTGCGCCCACACGCGCGATCATCTTGGCGGGGCTTACAGCGTGTTCGCCGGGGCGCATTCGCTAAAACCGAGTGCACGGGCCATTCCGCGTGGAAGTGAGCTCACCGCCTCCCTGTGTTGCGGAGCCGATGACGCCTCGTTGTAGATAATGGGGATCATGGCGCTAGTGTTTTCCCCGCGAGATTTCTTTCCCTAGTGCGTACAAGCCCGACATTTCCTGTGCGCACCCGGCGCTATCTAGCTGTTTCGCTCGGAATTCTATTCCTTTAAGCAATTGCTAAAAGAGCTCCGATTTCTGCCTCAGTAGCCTAGGGGCAGTACCGTGGGTTTTAGAACGGTGCCCCGCGGCGTTGAGCCCTCGGACTGCCAATATTTTCCCCCCAAGGCATGCGATTTTTTTTATTGTAAAATGTTTGTTAGCTCAATTCTGCGCATTCTTTTCGTAAATAAGAGTGGTTTGGTATCTTTTCGCGTGGCTAAAGGGGGGCGCAGCATATCAACACGTTTAATTAACGTTTTGCATCGAACCGGAACTGCCGGTCCTGTATTCCTATCTTGAAACGGAATACCGCGTTTTCCACGACGTTAGTCGGCGAATGCTTGCGAATGCTTGAACGAGTTTTGTTGTTTTATCTGTAGCAAGCTTTTGGGGTGTCTGCGTGGACAAGGATATTTCTTGGATTAAGTATCACAACAATTCCTGGATAAGAGCGAATTTTTCCTTAAGACATCTTTCTGGCTGGAACCACGGTGCAGGAAGACGGTTAGCCTATGTGAAACAATTGTTCTGAGCGCCGACCGACAGGACGCAACACGGAGGATAAATTCGATTAAATTCGGATGCGCGTGCTTTTGGCAGTAGCTGAGCGCTAAGTTGACTCGAAATGTTCCGATCATACGTCCCTATTGTTCAGAAAATACAAAAGAAATACAAATTAAAAACAGAAGATCGACTACCCCGCAGTCAAAACGACAACGTAGGGGGGGACAGGGGACGCGAAGCTTTCCAAAATCATGTCCAACACCGAGCTAACCAACCCAGAAGCGAGCGGACCTGCAGGGTGGTATGACGTAAGACTGTGCGCGTTTTATGCGAACACCTGTTTCTTATCGGGACGCTTTACTGCACTGCGATTGTGCTCTCTAGTGCTTTACTGATACGAACATTCCATGGCTTTTCCTACCGTTCAACCCATAGAGTTTCTTACAAACTCAATGGTTCAACCATCGCCGTCGTCGTCGGACAAGAGGGGTGCATTTTCTGTATAATTTTGAACCTCCATGCACCCCTCTCCAAATCCAAACTGCTTCGGTCGTGCCGGAATGGCGTAATCGGGTGGACGTCGGCCGCATAACACGAGGGACCCGGGTTCGAGACGACCACAGGAAGCGTCGTAATTTTTCTTCACTCACCCACGATAAGCAGCATCGTCAAAGAAAGTTGGCTTTCCCGCAGCGCGTTTGGGTGGCCTACTGACGACATCAATGAGAGGCTGAAAGCTTCACTTTAAAACGAGGGTCTTTATTGTGCAGTTTCATCTCCGAGCTTATCGTGTGTATGGTAAGCGAGTTGGAAACAGTGCGCCTTTTGTCACCTGGGTGTTTGCGTTCAGCCCCGCGCGTTGCCGCTTGGGCGGAACGCTTTGGATGGTAGAAGAGACAAGAGATAAGTCTCCTGGAAGACGACGATTGTGTGAATACGTGTGTATCTAAAATGCAAAAAACCGAAGGGAGACGAGATATAACCTCATCTTTTCGGCGCTTTAATTTTGTATACGCCGCATCATTTTTTTTTTCGTCTCAACGCATCTTACGCGCCGCTGGTCGAGAATCGGACCAGACAGTGAGCTAACTTGCGACAAATAAACGTAGGAGACAAGAAAGCAAGCGTAATACGGTATCGTAAAGCAATTACGACATAGTGTTAATAAAAGACTGAATTCGCGAAGTGGGTTCATGCGGGGAAAATAGCATTCCGCATGAAGAGCAAGAGAGAGAGAGAGAGAGAGAGAGAGAGAGAGAGAGAGAGAGAGAGAGAGAGGGGAGAGAGAGAGAGAGAAGTTAAGATGACGTCAAGAGGAAGCGATAAGAGAGAGAAAAAAGAAATGCCGGCCGTGTGAAAAGAAAATACGCACAGGTAAGGTTAGAGCACCAGGACCCGAAGCCGAAAAATGAGCGACGCTCGAGAGTTCTGCAGAAGAATGAGGGTAACGCGAGAGAGTGAAGAGAAAGCAATGTCGAGAGCCATGATGGCAGAGGAACTAGTGAAGGAGCATTCCGAGGGAGAATAGGGCGGCCGTAGAAAACGAAGGAATTCGGGTTTTCGGGGATGGGGGAGAAAGAGGCTTGGGCCAGGGGGCGCTGCGGGCGCGCCGTGCTTTGCTGGGCGGGTGCTGGCTCGGCGGCCCGGGGCGATCAACACGCGGCAGCGACTCACACGCGGCCAGCAGCGCTGGAGCGAGCTCCTCTCGCAGCGGGCCTGGGCTTGCCGACGGCGCCACCGCGTGCAGCGCCCCCCTCTTCCCGGTCTTCTTCTTCCAGCTTCCCCCACGCACGCCGGCGGCCTGGGATCCCGGCTGTCAAGGTGGGGCTTTGCAACGCCGCCGGCCTGTCCTGCACGCGGGACGCCGCCGTTCCAGCGTGCGCGAGCTCGCGGCTATCGTATCTCATTAGCGCTCGAGTCCGTTCACGTTTCGCGGTCGGCGGCCACGTGTTGGGAGGCGGCGGTTGGCGCATGCGTGCGCCGCTTTATGGGCCCCAGTGCGAACGAAAATTAGCGCGGAACGGCGGGAGTTTGGGCGCTGGGCTTTTTTGACGGGCCTTGTGGTTTTGTTCCTGGGGTTCTCCTGTGCGTCTAACCTCCCTGTCGCGTGGTGGGTTTTGGTGAGTTTGTGGGTGGGGTTTGTTTTAATTGTTTACGAGTGTAGTTTGGAGCATGCGCTATCTTCCTGTCTGTCATTGTGTTGTGTTCCCGCTCGTTTCGATTTGTCTGAACACAATTGCAAAAAAAAAAATGTTTTTAGGTGAAGAAATATCTTTAGTTGGAATGCGAGGTTAGATTACTCAAACCTTTTACGAGAGGGGTACAAAATCGTAAAGAGTTTCGGCAATGAAATTCAAAGTATGTGTGTATATAAAGTCCCATTGAGCTGTTTTCTGATGCAGCATTTGAAAAGCCGGCAACTTAAGCAGTAGACAGTGCCAAGCCACATTCTACTCACCTCTGGAACTCTGTGCAGTCGGAGTGACATCGCCTGCACATAACGTCAACCAAGACTTTGAGCGCAGTGTGAACTGTTCACGCGAGCTTGTGTGTTCGCGATCACGACTCGTGCACAGGTATACAGGAACGCCGCGTTTTTGTAACGGCTGCTATGATTGTCGTGTTGCGCGACAATAGATTCCCCTAGCGCAGTGAAATGCTTTTTGGCGGGGTCGTGAGTACTGACATGTTGTAGCACTGTATGTATCAGATAGCTCCGCTAGGTCAGAGTCGTCGGGTCCTTTGTGCTGCTGCGCGCGAGGTCGCGGGCTCGATTTCCGGCCGTGGCGGCCGCTTTTCTGATGAAGGCGAAAAGCAAGAACGCCCGTGTGTACGAGATTTCGGCGCACGTTAAAGATCCCCAGGTGGTCAAAATTAATCCAGAGCGCTTCACTACGGCGTGCCTCATCGCCTCCGTTGCGTCGGCGCGTTAGACCCTACAATCAATCAATCAATCAATCAATCAATCAATCAATCAATCAATCAATCAATCAATCAATCAATCAATCAATCATCGGGTCCTTTTTCAAGGCCGGGACTGTGGATAATGGGCGCCCTGCCCGGCTCGCCTGAAAAATTCTAAAGCTGCGGCGATGAGCCCCTTCCAGTGCTTTCCTCTCTTGTGCTCTTGACGCTGCTCGTTAGCTAAATTGAAGGCACTTCTAGCCACCGCAGCCGACAACAGCGAAAGAGCAGCGGCTTTTGATTAAAGGACCCTCATTATATGCGGTGTTATCTGGTGACACGAAAATAGGAGTCTAGTTTAACGGGATTGCGCTATGTATAACGAGGGACAGCTTAATCAAAGACCGCTGTTCGTTTAACTAGAGTGCTTTTTGCTGTAAAGGTCTGTTTAGGGCAACCAAACACGCCTGATTATTGCTGTTCCGTTTAACGAGATTCCGCTGTACTTCTGGGTTGTTCCGCAGAGTAATTATTTGCGGCGCAGGCAGCTGTCGTGCGCGTGCCATTCCTCTAGTGTGGTGCCATGGGCTACAGGGCACAGTCGCTCGCACCGTGTCGCAAACAACCCCTAACGAACGCTCTGAAAAAATCGGTGCTGTGTTTCCCGGTAATCGGTTGCGAATTCCGCTGTCGCGACCGCAGGCAGTCGGTCGGTGTAGTACTCGCCGCTCTCATTCCTGGCCGAATTCTAGCTGTGACACTGCGCGTTGCAGGCGTTCGGCATCGACCGGGGAGCTTCGGGTGGTGATGCGAGTAAAAAAAAAAATCATAGGCCTGCTGCCGGGTCTTGAGAAGGATCTGTCGGCGCTGGCCATGGTGTCTTGGAAGGAATTATGAATGCCGGAGAGGCATGCGAATGGCATGCGGTTTTAACGTGAGAACAGCAAAACTATACTTATGGACCACGTGTCTGGAAAGTGTTCCATAGCACGGGACGTTCCACAGCGCGCGCTTTCACGGTAGCGGGAGGTGGCCGCTCTCGCCATTTGCCTCACATTGTCTCTTAATTTCCCTGCTGAGAGCAGTTCTTATCATCTCTGTACTGTACTTGCGGGAACAGAACTGCTCAATGGCATTTTTCTTCTGCACCAGGCACGAGAGTGAGCATCTTTGAGCTTCTTCACGCGACCGATTCCGTAACTTCCTGTCCAAGAGCTGCTTAATATATATATATATATATATATATATATATATATATATATATATATATATATGTTTGTGTGTGTGTGTGATCTGAAGAATGCCGGGCCCTCGGCCGAAACGTTATTAAACCCATTCTTTTTTACCGTGGTCGAAAACGAAAACGATAAATATATTGAAAGGTAAAGTCACGGGGAGGCGCAGACTGTTTATTCCGGCTTCGCGAAAGGAACAACCCGCAGAGACTCCGACGAAGATGACGGTCGCACGAGGCACGGGATATCAGGGTGGCAGCCGGTGGCGCGTGAATGAAGATGATGCTGATGATGGGGGTGTTTCTAGATGCTATGAATGGGAAGAATGACCACTGTAGCGATCGGTATAAAAACATCGCTCACAATATATATATATATATATATATATATATATATATATATATATATATATATATATATATATATATATATATATATATATATATATATATATATATATATATCAGTGTGTCGAACCAAAAAAAAAAAATAGCGGTTCGGTTACGGTTCTGGTTCAGGCGAAATCATTTCGTTCCGGTTCAGTTCAGGTTCAACAAAATCACGTACCGAACCGGTTCGCGAACTGGTTCGGGAGCTTGAACCGGTTCGCGAACCGGTTCGATGAGTTGAATTATCACTGAAATTAAAAAAAAAAAAAAAAAACATTTAGTAGTTTAAAATGGCAGTCAAATAAAATACAAACAAAAATTAAAAATGCTGCTGTCCCCCAAGGGCAATGGCGCAATGGCAAAACAAACTTTAAACAATTACGAGATATTAAAAAAACAGATGAAGTGGCGACGATTTACCACCTACTTTCTCGCCCAGACTTTGTTGTCCTAGCGACTATTCATAAAGCCACCGCCAACAGATATGACGGTTGGGTGTATTTTCTCCCGTTTCCTTTTTTGTTGAAATCGCCATCCTCGCTATGGAATAGCCCATCGCGCTGACCTTGAATCCTTAAATTTAGGTCTGCGTAATGGCGCGTTCAAATACCAGCGCTTAATACCAATGGCGCACATTTTTTATATTTGTAACAAAACGGAAAAATCCTACAACAGGCACATATATATATATATATATATATATATATATATATATATATATATATATATATATATATATATATATATATATATATATATATATATATATATATATATATATATATATATATATATATATATATATATATATATATATATATATATATAGCTGCTCAGAAAGGGTGGAAGGACGCGGCCAAGCGATCGAGCAACAGACAGGCAGTGCGTAGTCTGCCAACTTTCCCAATACGTGGCGCCAGGAACGAGTAGAGGGGCAACGCGAAGGGTACTTCTGGTTTACTCCTCATAACGGTTAATAGGGGGTATTCAGATGACGTCAGAGCACCTGCTCCGTGAAGCGGACGCCATTTTGAAGTCCTACGGAAATCAAAGCGGCATCGCCAACGCCACCGAAGCGAGCGTTTCGAAGCATTCGCGTGCGCGGCAGGTTGCCCCCAAGTTGTATTTGTTTTTGTGGTGCCGTTCAAGTGACGTGAACGCGATTGTGCCGCCGATAACACGATGGCAGGGACGTCGGCTGCGATTAATACCAGCTATATGAGTGGCTTGTGTGACATAGACAGAGAGCGCTATGCGCTAAAGGTCGATCTCTGCGGCTTCGACCCTTTCGAGCTTGACGCCCGGGACTGCGAGAAAAGCTGTGCCCTTTTGCCCCGTGTTACCATGTGCGACATATTCGATTTCCTCGTGCTGAGGACAAGCTTTGTCACTAAAAATCAGCTTAAGTCGTACAAGGCCCTAGATGGGCATAATTATGTGACCAGCGGATGGGTACGACAACCATCGACGAAGGAAACAGGCCCGGAAACTGTCGTCGTCGTAACCCAGGTAGGACGTCCTACATTTTTTTTTTTTTGTATATTGCGTGTAGCGCTCATTTGTTTCCTTGTGCATGCAGGTCAATCACTCGCAGAGCCTCTCGGTCCCGCCTGTGAAAGTGTGGATTCATGCCAGATGCGACGGCGAGGTGCTTGCTGCTCACTGTTCGTGCATGGCAGGAAACGGAGAGGCGTGCTCACACGTTGCTGCACTACTCTTTTACATCGAGTGTGGGACACGGGCACGTGAGGAGCGTTCTTGCACCGACAGCGACAACGCCTGGCTTCCAGCACATGTTCGCAAGATCGAGGCTCGACCAGTTGCTGAAATGGATTTTTCTTCCGCAAAAATGAAAAAGCGACGACTCGACGAGAATCTGTGCGCTCCTCCACAGCTCCCTGCGAGAAAATCGGCGCCACCCCCTACAGCGGACGAGTGGAGTGAGTTTTTTGGTGCTGTGACTGCCTCAGGGCTTCGACCAGCGGTGCTCAGCACCAAACCAGAGTACAGCAGTTTGTACATGCCAGCTGTGAGGACGTGCAATGGTGCTGACCTACGCCTGCTCTATGACCAAGGAGCAGCGAAAAAAAGTTACGATGAACTTATCGAGCAGTGCGAGACGACTTTCAGTAGTCTAGAAATCAATGAGGCAGCAATCAACAGCATAGAGCAACGCACGCGAAACCAAGCAAAGAGCACAAATTGGTTTGCCTACAGAACAGGCCGCATTACTGCCTCGACACTGTACGACGTATGTCACACGCAGTTTAATGCACCCTCCAAGAGCCTGATTAACCGCATTTGCTTCCCGAACTCCAAAGAACTGTCAGTCCCTTCAGTTAAATATGGCAGAGAAAAGGAGGCAGTGGCTCTTGGACAGTACAGAACGTTGATGGCAGCTGGTCACACTGACGTGCAATTCAAGGAAGCAGGACTTTTTATTTCTAAGGAGCACTTATATTTAGCCGCAACCCCCGACATGCTCGTCGAGTGCAGCTGCTGCGGGGCTGGTGTTGTTGAAGTAAAGTGCCCATGGAAGAGAAGAGATGGACTCCTCACCGACTTGCTTAAAGACACGAACAGCTGTGTGAGAGAAGTTGATGGTGAGCTGCAGTTGAAGCAAACCCACCGCTACTACCACCAAATTCAAGCGCAGATGTACGTGTGCAAGAAGAACTATGCAGATTTTGTACTGTGGAACGCACAGGAAATTAATGTGCAGAGAATACAGAGAGATGACAGCTTTATTTCACCGCTTGTATCAACAGCAAGAAGATTTTTCAAAGCAGTTTTGTTGCCAGAGCTTGTAGCGCGGTGGTTTTCTGAAGGCAATAACATTCAGGACATGGTCCATGGCGCCTCAAGCAACGACAGGTTACCTGGAGAGAGTACTGCACCATTGGTACCCCTTGCATCAAACGCTGTCGTGCTCGACAACCAGGATCCACAAGGAAGTGATGCATGCAACACTGCAGCTGACACTTTCTGTGTTTGTGGAGGACCCGACGAAGGGCGAATGATTGCTTGTGACAACGAAAACTGCCGTCTGAAATGGTTTCACTACAGCTGTGTAGGTTTAAAAAGAGCACCAAAATCCAAGCTGTGGTTTTGCAGCTTATGCCGCGATGCTGCTAAGAAAAATTGACTTTTGCAGCAAACATGATGTCGTAATAAACACATTTACATGTCTTGCCATGTGTCATGGTGTCTTTTCTTAGTGAATGTATTTTACAAGTGGTTTTTGTTTATATGTCGTGCCAGCTACTTCTTTTTTACATAATTGTATGAAAGCTGTTAAGCGTGAAACGTTAGGCAAATAAGCATTAACAAACAAGCAATCACATATTTAGTCGCAGTACTCAAATATAAATAAATGTTCACACACAACAGAAGAGATAACACAACGTAACTTTACAAAACCAAAATCGTTACACGTACACTTAACAGAAGGTTCCACGTAACATAAATGTTCACACGACCTTTACACAGCATATGTTGGGCATTTGCAAGTAAGGTCCCCGGATCACTGCACTCCTGAATACCACAGTCATCTACTGAGACGTTTAATTAAACGGCACGACGGAGTTGCACAAGTTCGTTAGGGCACAGCATACCTTAACAATCCTGTCGATTTGGCATTCATTCGTGCCGAAATTCCTTGCCATTTCGACAGGCAATGTGTGCTTCAGTAAGGTATACTTATTTCGTACCATGCCAATGACTCGCTCCACGTGAATTCGGACATTGGCAATTTCTCTTGTCCGTTCGACCTCTGTGCTGGACAACTGCTTTTTTCCTTTCGTAAAAGCGGGAATGGCCAGTGTAGCACAACACATCCCAACACTCTCAGCTATCAGGAAACCCCTATCTGCTAAGACAACATCGCCTCTGTCCAGAAGATGCAGTACCCCACTATCCTCTGTGATCACTTTGTCACTGGCACGTCCGCCAAAGGATTTCGAAATGAATGTAATCATGCCTTGTGGACAGATGCCTATAAGAAATTTCACGGTATTGTGGTGCTTATATTGGGACCACGTCTCTGCCCGTGTAATTAGTGAACTTGGTCTCTGAATGAAAATTTCAAAGCAATCCAAGATTATCCGTACTTTCAAGCCAAAATTCTCAACAAAAGCAACTGGCATAGTTTTCATAATGTCTTCTTTCTCTGGCCAATACACAAGTGGACCAAGCCGGTCATAGAAAACATCTAGCCACTTCTCAAGGATTCTGCATGCAGTGGGCTGTGACACATTAAAACGATATGCAAGATCCTGAGTGTGGAGTCCCAACCTCAGCCTCATAAGAAATAACATCATTTCCTCGAACTGTGTGAGGGCATTCCTTGAGCAGTGCGAGGCGTGATCTTTCAAAAGCTTGAACAACGAAAACAACATCAGAAAGGAAGGCAAACCGGTGTAGAATGCCACTTTTTGATCATCTTCCCTAAGACTGTCTTCCGAAAACTTGGATGCTAACAATTTCGTCTTGACATCTGTGAGCTCGTTCTGCAGATTGGCCGCCGCATCTTGAAGCTGCTGGATGTCGTTGCCTGTCATATCTGTTTGGCAGCTGATGCCTAGCAAGAAAAGAAATGCATAACAGACAATCAGTTTGAGAAGCTCATTATGTAGAATTTAAAATGAGCGGCTACTTTCACATGCCAGGAAAGAGCGCATCAGCTGATAATACAGTATGTTATTCAGACTACACTTCGTAAATGTAACGTGATAGAATCAGGTTATGGGCTGCGAGAGGCCTCTGAAGAAAATTTTTACTGTGGCAGAGTTCCAGGACTGGCTCCTCGTCCACAGCTGGCTCCTCGTCCACAAATGCCCCAGCTGGGATGTCCACACTTGCAACTGCATTTGAAAGAAAGGCATCCTAGTACCTTGTTTCTACAGTGAAATGTAATTGGATGTAAAATATCAGACACTTTTCACCTGCAGAAACTTGTTGCTGACTCTGAGTGCGTCGTGTTTTCAGGCGATTGTACCTGCCCTCGTTGGCAGGCTTTGCTTCATAGCCCAGGTGAAGCGAAGGAGCCCAGTCAGGGCTACACTCATCAAAAAGCTTGGCTGGTGAACCTGCGTGTCAGAAAAATGGGCGTTTAGATACACACACACATGTATGGCTACACTCGTCGCAGAGCTTGGCAAGTGAACCAGCGTCCGAGAAAAGGGGGCGTTGAAATGCATACACATGCACAGCTGTTTCTTCTCAATGTTTCACTTGGGTGTGACTTACTCCAACTCCAACAGCGTTTTTGCAGTCTGGGTTCGATATGTCCTCGGAAGTTTCGTGGTTTTGACGTGCAGCCTGGACGACAGCTTGCCCGCGAGCCACTCTCTTTTTTTTTCGCATGCCATGCAACGATTAATGCGTCGCTGTTTCCAAAGCGGCTACCCTGACGATTTTTATCATTTCACTGCCAATTAGCTGTCGCGAACATAAGCTCCCACAAATTAGCTCCTCGATATATATTTTTCTTCCCCGCTACGCCGTAGATAGAGCTTAAAGGCGCCTCCTTGAAAAGCTTCGCGATTTCGCCATGTCGCGAACACAGTGGTGTTGCCACTCGGTCATTTTTTTTTTCGCACACGGTGTTAAATTGATGAAATGACGCTTACGTACCCGATAGAAAATGTCTTGAACACACTCGGTACCTGTCGGGGTCCATGGTTCCCGGCCGGCTGATCCGCGCGAGCCACTCGCGACGACGCTTTTCCGACAGGAGCTTCGTCTTCTCACACTCCGTTGTGCGCACTTTCGGGACTTTGAAGAAGCCTGGATCTTTGCTGTTGCTTTCCATTTTCCTCTTTTTGGTTTGCGTACGGCTGGTGCAACCGACTATCGCACAGTAAACCATTGTCGCACGTAGTAGTAGAATACGCGATCACGATGGGTTCGCCAGAGTGCTCCCGTAAACGTTTTTCCCGTGCTGCGCCGACTGACCGAGGACTTCAAAATGGCGAACTCTCCCACAATGCACCGCGCGCTGCGCGTCAATGAATACCCCGTATACGGTTATACTTTGGTCGTAGCCGGCAGACATGCTGCCGTTGGTTTGAGGAAACTCTACACTAGCTTTATCTGTTTTCTATCTTGAGCGGTCTGCGTCGTCGTATATAATTTGTTCGAAAACCGCGAGTACTAATTAGCAATGCCAATAACTATAACTCAGGACTGTTGTAGAGCTTTCCGATAACGGGAAAACGTGTATTATTTATTTTAGAATGAGTGCATTAGGACGCGTGTCCCAGTAGTTTTTCGGGACCATGTGTCTCCGACAGATGGAAGCCCATGTCTTAAAAAATTCAGTGTCATTACACTCGGAGGAGATGGATGACCAGCGGAGCTGTTTATTGGTTGGCCACTAATTCCTTTTCAAACCGTGCTGTCGCGCCGGGCAGCGTACGGCGGGACTGTAGCCGCGCCGGCGTCTTGTGCTTTCCGCCTGGCGGCATTCAGGTCCCCAATCGGGATCACGATTTTCCTTGGCGTCCGCGGCCCGATCGTCGTCGGCAGCTCCCTTCCGCCGCTGTCGCATTTTGTTTCTTTTCGAGTAAGCTTCAGTGTGAAAAAGTCAGCTTACAAAGACAAAGCTTACATTGACCTTCTTAAAGTCGGCTTCACTTGTAAACGCGAGAGAAGTGCTAGAAAGATGTTTTTAAAGGGGCCCTGAAAGGCATTTTGAGCACACTAAATGAAGTAGCGCAATCGTTAGATTGGGTCGTCAAGGTCATCTGGGCCAAGTATTACTCTTTTACGAGCAGCGGAAAGCTCACACTTTTGTTGCAAAGTTTGTCGCTTTTTTCTCACCCTTTCCTTCGTGTTTTTGGACGCCGCCATCTTCACATGTCTACATCATCGATTCCCCGATGTTCGTCATGAGCTATACATCCTGCTATTGGGCGGCTTTTTCACGCACTTCCGGCAAAGAGATGAGTCATCTGCTCAGCGTCGGCTCGCCGGCTGATCTGCCAGCGGAGTGTCGGAGTGCTTGGACATTTTACGACAAACGAAACACTGTGTAAACAAACGCTTAACCGTTCGTATTGAATGAAACACGGCCATAACACGACATGGATATTCTCTTACCGGAGTACGTTCCATAAAGAAAGCGTTGAAGCCCCGTGGCACTTCTTTCGTGCAATCGCAGAGAACGCCCTGAGCCGAATGCCCGGGTTTGACGGATACATTTTATTCCACTTCAAAGCAATCCAGAGATGTGTTTCGAACGAACACAACGTCACAACATGCGTTGCAAGTCTGAACCGCGATTGACAGACGATAGGTTGCCTCCTCCTGCCCGTCGTAAATTCGGCACTCACCTCGCGCGCGGTTTGCGGGGACGAACAGCAAGTCACTTAAAGGGGCCCTGAAAGGCATTTTGAGCACACTAAATGAAGTAGCGCAATCGTTAGATTGGGTCGTCAAGGTCATCTGGGCCAAGTATTACTCTTTTACGCGCAGCGGAAAGCTCACACTTTCGTTGCAAAGTTTGTCGCTTTTTTCTCACCCTTTCCTTCGTGTTTTTGGACGCCGCCATCTTCACATGTCTACATCATCGATTCCCAGATGTTCGTCATGAGCTATACATCCTGCTATTGGGCGGCTTTTTCACGCACTTCCGGCAAAGAGATGAGTCGTCTGCTCAGCGTCGGCTCGCCGGCTGATCTGCCAGCGGAGTGCCGGAGTGCTTGGACATTTTACGACAAACAAAACAAGTGTAAACAAACGCTTAACCGTTCGTATTGAATGCAACACGGCCATAACACGACATGGATATTCTCTTACCGGAGTACGTTCCATAAAGAAAGCGTTGAAGCCCCGTGGCACTTCTTTCGTACAATCGCAGAGAACGCCCTGAGCCGAATGCCCGGGTTTGACGGATACATTTTATTCCACTTCAAAGCAATCCAGAGATGTGTTTCGAACGAACACAACGTCACAACATGCGTTGCAAGTCTGAACCGCGATTGACAGACGATAGGTTGCCTCCTCCTGCCCGTCGTAAATTCGGCACTCACCTCGCGCGCGGTTTGCGGGGACGAACAGCAAGTCACTTAACTCTGGCGCGCAAGCCGAGATGGCTTTTAGCCACGCACACTGCACATACTACATGCGCGGTTGAGTCGTACGCCGCTCGAGAAAGATAATCCAGAAGACCATGGGAAGCACTATCCACCCGCAGAAGCACAACGTCGCATTTCATCGCGAAACAAAGGCGTCCACAACACACACACCATCGCCTCCTGTAATGCCAAACGCACCTCGCACTTCCAAATGAGAGTGAGTAGTATGCCTGCAGTGCCCATATGCCGCGAGGTGGTGCCCCAAGCTGAACCGGGATCACGCAACCGTAACTGACTTCTGAGCGGTTTGTGCCTTGTTGCTAGGGCAACCGATGTTTGATATTGTCAAAGAAATGGCGCTCGCTCCAGCGCTAAAAAGCTCAGAGCCGCGGCAGAGCATGTTTTGCCAACGTTGCCGCTCTCCACCACGCGTCAGCCCAAGCTGAACTGGCGTTTTGTGCACGGGTTCTGTATCGGTTTAAAATGTCTTTTTCACATGCCGCCGTCAGGAATTACCGCCGCCACAAAATAAGACCCGGCACCAGCGGGGCCACATCTGATACGGCGCTTTTTGGATAAACAGTGCGCTGTGCATCCAAGGGAGCGAGCGCACGATCCCCCCGTGCGGCTGCGAGTTCGCCGCCGATAAAAAGTCACGTGCCGCCGATAGCAAAGTTCTGCAGCAACGTACACCGCGAAAGGGCAAGGCCAGGCCGCCGCACACATGCGGCCAGATTTTTCGTTCGCTTTTCCAGCCTTTAGCGTAGTGCGGGATTCATGGTGTCAACAAAGCTTGCCCGTAGCAGACGGCATGCAGTGTGAGCAGCGCAATAGCGGAAGTACGTCACCGCCGAGGAGCGCAGCATCATGGGAGGGAAGCCTCGCGCGCCGTCAACAGCGGAGAGTACGTTGAAACGAGGAGGAAACGCGGCTCGGCGATAATGCGCGGTTTTTGATTTACGATTTCTCAGCTAATACTCATCGCTTTAACAAAATTCTTGCAGGAGGAGATTGCTAATACATTGCTTTATTTGGTTACATGTACATCCACGCATCGGCGGGAGGTATTTCAGGACCCCTTTAACTCTGGCGCGCAAGCCGAGATGGCTTTTAGCCACGCACACTGCTCATACCCCATGCGAGGTTGAGTCGTACGTCGCTCGAGAAAGATAATCCAGACCATGGGAAGCACTATCCACCCGCAAAAGCACAACGTCGCATTTCATCGCGAAACAAAGACGTGCACAACACACACACCATCGCCTCCTGTAATGCCAAACGCATCTCACACTTCCTAATGAGAGTGAGTGGTACGACTGCAGTGCCCACATGTCGCGAGGTGGGGCCCCGAGCTGAACCGGGATCACGCAAGCGTAACTGACCTCTGGGGCGGTTTGTGCCTTGTTTGCAAGGCAACCGATGTTTGAGATCGTCAAAGAAAGGCGCTCGCTCCAGCGCTAGAAAGCTCAGAGCCGCGCCGGAACATGTTTTGCCAACGTTGCCGCTCTCCACCACGCGTCGCCCCAAGCTGAACTGGTCACATGATTGAAGCGTTTTGCGCGCGGGTTCTGTAACGGTTTAAAATGTCTTTTTCACATGGCGCCGGCAGGAATTACCACCACCGCGCAAAATAAGACCCGCAGCGGGGCCACATCTGATACGGCGCTTTTTGGATAAACAGTGCGCGGTGCATGAGGAACCGAGCGCACGATCCACCCCGAGCGGCTGCGAGTTCGCCGCCGATTAAAAGTCACGTGCTGCACTGCAGCAACGCACACCGCGAAAGGGCAAGGCCAGGCCACCGCACACATGCGGCCAGATTTTTCGTTCGCTTATCCATCCTTGAGCGGAGTGCGGAATTCATGGTGTCAACAAAACTTGCCCGTAGCAGACCGCAGTCGGAGGAGCGTAATGCGGAAGTACGTCACCGCTGACTAGCGCAGCATCATGGGAGGGAGTGCTCGCGCGCCGTCAACAGTTGAAAAGAGGAGGAAACGCGGCGCGACGATAATGCGCGGTTTTTGATTTACGATTTCTCAGCTAATACTCATCGCTTTAACAAAATTCTTGCGGGAGGAGATTGCTAATACATTGTCTTATTTGGTTACATGTACATCCATGCATCGGCGGAAGGTATTTCAGGACCCCTTTAAGTGGTAGTATTGACCATTTCAATATATGAAACGCCGTCGGAGAACAAGTGGCCGGATGGAGAGTGTGTGCCGAAGTGAGCAGGAGGGGGGCCGCTTTATCCGGGCCACGCACGCATATGAAAGAAAAACGGGGAGGTCAGCGGCTCTAAGAAAAGCCCGGAACGTTTGATACCGCCGAAGCGATAATACAACTTCAGTGCGAATCAGCTATCACAGTAAGACATAAGGCACGGAAGATTATTCGGCCCTCGTTTGGGGCGAATGCTGCTTTACTTTTTTTTTTGCTTTTTAATTTTCTCGTACCTGAATGTGAGTAACACCCGTTCCGTTCTCCAGATCATACACCTTCTGAAGAGCCCAACACGACCGCGACGCATTTACTTGAAAACTGGTGTTGGTAATCATCTATCGTAATTAATCGCATTGTGTAGAAATGAATCGCGTAGAACTCATTACTCAAGCAGTCGACGTATGCAAGATGCGACACCCGACGGAGTCCTCGACCTTGTCAAGCCTCTTTCACGCTCGATGAAAATATTCGCGAACAAAGTTTACGCTAATGCGTCCTACACCCCTCACGTTATATACAAATGGACAGCCCCTGCAGGGTCCGAGCTGCACCAGTGACCACTGCCCACACTGTGATTACGATGGCACACCTAATTTATTTAATCTAATCTGTCTCTGTACCGCCTTCGACAGAGGCCGTGCGCCGCGGCGTTTAGCCATTGGCCCCGTACCTACATGCGAATCCGAATACCTACGCCGGGTGCGGGAAGATCCACCAACCCTTGAAATGATACCGAATGCGCTCCTGAGAATGGTCTCTTCAAAATTGTGTATCAGCTTGTCCGATTCCCATAGAGTGCACCACACACCTTCCATCTGCCCGGCTTAACCTTGTGGGAAAAGTGAGAAAAAACCACAACAACAACAACAACAACAACAACAACAGAGTGAACTGTGAACCGCATATGAACAGCGAGCCTTTGCAGGAATATGTAGAGAACTGTGCGAACATTGAGCGTCGGCTGAACTGCTCTTTCCCCCGCCTTTTTACCTCTCATTCCTCTCTCTCTCTCTCTCTCTCTCTCTCTCTCTCTCTCATTACGGCGAAGAACGAGTTGGGTCTCTCTTTGGACCTTTTTCACCCAAATCGAACCTCTTGACTCCTTAGCTCTGTTGAATGCTTGAACCTTGTGATCATTTCAACTTTTTCATCCTTATTTCAGCTCTCGGCTGGTTATATCTCTAGGCTTGTTGGACCTTTTCGTCCATTTTGGACCTCTTGACTTGGCTTTCACGTGCCTATGGGGTCGTTTATATTTTGGGGTACCTTCACTATTTTGGTCTCTTCTCCACGAGTGATCGTACGGCAGGTATGGCTCTCTCCATAAGAACAATTTAGAGACCGTCGACATTAATCAGTGCGATGCAGTTTCCAGAAAAAATTGCTGAACAATCGCATGTACTACGAGGTGCGCCGTTCTAACTGCCGTATTCCTAATTCCTCTTCCACTCGAGCCTACACTCCAGGAGATCATCGTAAGGGATTTTCGCGTATGAAGGCCCTGCGGTATCCTCCACTTGGCCAAGACAGGGGGGGGGCACTGCGAGCAGCCGCACCTGCAGCTGAAGCGCACATGCGTTTCGCTCTGCAATAAATACCTGCTAAATTCCGGAAGAGCGCCTCCGAAGCACACCATACCATCGTTGCCAAGTACGGAACAACTTCCGACGACTTTCTACCAAGTTTGGTGAATCTCGGCCCAGTTTCCTGTATTTTAAGGGCAAATTTCGGCCTCCAACGTGGGAGACCGAGCTGCCTAATCAAGCACGCCGACCCGCCCGGGGCCACCCGGCGCCGACCAGGCCCTGCGATGAAGTTCTACACCACTGAAGACGGCTGGCACCATGCGCTATATTAGGTGCGAAGAACCTTAAAACTTCGCTTTGCCCGTGGCTTGTCCCTTGACGTCCGTGTACAGTGTTGCGAATGCGCGAGGAGCATTGGATTGGATTGGATTGAAATGAATTGGATTTGGATTGAAATGGATTGGATTGGAATTGTATATACTGTACACACGCGTTGTCACTCATTTACATGCGCGAGTGGGCAGTGCCACGTGTGATTTACGGTAAGAACGATCCCCAGTGCTTCGCCCACTCGTCGTGATTCATTTCGTGGAGATGCGCGAGTTTTTTTATCGTCTAACTTTGGCGTCCTCTTCGTTTGCTGGATTACAGTGAAACCGACGGCGATGCGAAGCCACCGGAGCGGGCGCTTTAGGGCTGCGCTCTAAAATCATGGTCGCGTATTGAAATTGTGTTTCAATTCACGCGGGCTAATGCAGGAGGTGCAGTTGCGTTATTCTTGCACGCATGAACCGCTGCTGCGCCTCAAGGTAGTGAGCTTTGGCTTTGTCTTGTTACTCCACTGTAACAGACCGGCGTCACTATTCCGCCTCCTCAACGGCCGGCGCATTGGAGTACTTCCTGGCCGTACCGGCGTTCGGCCGTACTACAACCAACAAGTTACCGAGTCGCGACGAAGACTGGGCGAATGACTTCCGTATATCCACTGTAACAATCAGTATACGTGGCGCAACGTCGATGTGCAGTTGGCATTAACCGTTCACGAATATTCCCTTGTACAGAGCCGGAAATGTCGCGCGGAGGTATAGCGTGTCTCGGGACAGCCGGAGCTCGTAACTCTACAGTCCTGAGAGACGCCGCTAGGAAACGTTCTTTCCACTGACCGGATACCACCTCCTGTTTTTATTCTGTGTGGTTTTTCTGTCAGCGCGTACGGTATATCATCACAAGTTACGCTTCTCTGCTTGATCTGACGAAATATTCAGCAGTTTCGAACACCATTTCTGCGCAGGCCCAACTACCAAAAGAGAAAGAACGAAGCAAGTAAACGAAAACAGAAGAAAGGAGTTCGCGTGCACGATCGGTGTGCTGGTACTGGCACCCGCCATGAAAATGTGCCGTCAAAGAAGACGGAGAGTTGTTGCAAAGTTGTCTTAGACTATCAGGCAGCCGGATTACGTCCAAGTCATTAAACACACTTGGCCGAGTAACGGTGAAGCGACGTTTTTGGTACTTTTGGTTGCCGTTGCGGGAAAATTTACGAAGTTGTGTCCCGCCGGCTGTGCCTCTAACTTTTCACGTCTCGTGCGGCTTATGTTCCCTGTTCACAGCTCCTGTGTTGTTCCCGTCTTTTCCTTCGTTCGTTTTTGTGCTGTTATTTGCATGGCCAATAAAGTTTGCTCTCTCTCCCTCTCTCTCTCTCTCTTTCTGTCTCACTGTCTGGGCACCGGAGCGCAGACTCCAAGTCAAGCCGGGTACATTGCCTTCACAGGGATTGAGAACGAAGAAAAAATTAAGTGTCGCTAAAAAATATCTATAATACTAATAAAATGAAGTTCACTTTTAATCCTTACTCCACGAATAATTAACCAGGTACTGCTGTTTCACATTGGATCACATGTCTGGTAGATCTCTTTTGATTTGTTGCACAAACTTTTTGTTGCACTTGTAAGGAGTTGTCTTTTTTTCTTTCGCTTCAACTATAGATATAGGTGAGCCGTTCTGAAGGGGATTCCGTTACTGAAACGAGGACTTGAACGGCTTAGAGACAAACTCTTTCCACCTTAGCCTTATCAATGTAAATACCGACCGCAAGTTGACGCACACGAATGACACCGGACAACCGGATTTCTTTTTCGTCGTTTGTAATTTCATCTACTGCGGAAAACGGCTCTCGCACCCTCGATTCATCGCCACATAATTTACTGCCGCCAACCCAACCTTGTCGTCTTTCGTGGGCATTTGCGTTATTATATATTGTATACGTGGACATTCCGTAGATATTGCTTCCTATTCATTTGGTATATCTCTCCGAGATGAATTTAGGAGTAGAAGGAGGAATATTTATTTTTATTTATTTAAAAATAAAGAGGGGTGGGAAGTCCAAGCTGCCTTTAGGGCTGGTATTTTACTATTTTTGCATGGTAACAGCTGAGTCGATCGCTCACCGCTACGGCGCTTGTGGCGAGCACGGCGTCGCAGTACTTTTCGTATAAATGCAGAACGTGACATCTATTGCTATAGCGGGGGTGCCCACTCCGCTCACCATTTGCCTGAACGACCTTTGGGTCTGTATTCTTCGCTCTCGCTTCCTGCTAGGCCGCCGTTTTTCATTTGGGGAAATGTGTACCGTAACATTTAGGGCATGCATCGTGCTCGAAATACAGTAGCCCAAATTTTGCTGATGCTGCTTGCCGTCGCGTTCGCTGGGTAGTTAAGACTTCTTGCGCGCCGTCGCATGGGAGATGCGTGACGCTTGTGAGGGAGAACGGCCGTTATTAACAACTTGAAATTTGTGCCAGAACGGTGACAAGCGCCGACGAGCCTAATGTTGCAGACGACTTCATCGTGCGGGTACACTTTAGGGCGACACGGATGGCTTAAGTCGCTTGCAACAAAAGGGTTAAGCTGCCGTGTAGTGGACCGGCAATGTGCGAAGGTTTTTGCAGGAATTGCCGTAGCTGTTTAGAAACACATTATCTGGCCGCGTCGCGCATTACAGTCTAACATGCCGAATTCCATGTGCTTAGGCCTGTTCCCGCTATAAAGTGTCGATATGCTGCTTATTCCGTTATCTGAAAATTACAGAATAAGTGAGAATGAGAGAAGTTGAGAATCCCATGGTGTGACGAGCCCGAGAACAAAATGTGCGTGAAGAACCATACGTATAAGCCGCAACGCCAGTTTGGTAAATATAGTTCCAGAGAGCGTAAAGGATCTTTCTTCTCGGGTTGAAGAAGACGGCAGGTGGCGTTTTATTGGCGTTGGCTTGGTAGCCGGAAACATGCTGCACTCATAGCTATTATCGGGGAGCGATTTATTTCTTCGCAGTCCCAATGCCATGGCCGTCATTGACTTGCTTCTGCTGAAGACCGCAGGCCTTGAAGACCCGGTCGACTATACCAGCCTTTACGAAAAAAAAAAAAAAAAAAACGTTTCTATCCTTTCCCAAAGAAAGCTGAGAGAAGTGCGAAAGCTTTCTCATATCAAAATTGCCTAAAAAGTGCGTCAAAATCTTCGCTAAAAGTGCGTCTAATCTTCACTGAAAGGGCGTCCAATCGGTTGTCAAACCTTTCAAAGACCGAACTCGCAAACGAAGATCGAACCCATGCGACAATTTTTCGCGCACTAAGTAAGCGCATCTACGGGCGATTTAAATGTATACCGAAACCTGGTTTATGGCATAAAGGTATACTATTGTGCTCTTATTTTTCATGATCGATGCGTTTATTGTCTTCTTTAGACCCGTTCCTCTTTCGCGATTTTCATGTAGCCGTTTCGACCCAATGTAATCCCGTTTTCACGCACGCGCCGTGTGTCCAGATATCTTATCAGAGCTTTTCGGTCGACCAACCGATCTACGGGGAAACGCATTAGTTTTTTGACAGGACGTCATCAGTCCCACTGAGAAAGTTTTCGCTTTAAAAAGGTTTAGCTTTAAAAAAAGTGGTTCCTTTCCGCCTGTTTTGCTGCTGCTGCTGAGCTGCAAGGATTTTGCTGAACCCCTGGGGGACCGTGTGCGTATCTTGGTCTTCATGTCGAGGTAAAGTCGAGTTAAGCTCGCAACCGGAGCACCAAGCGATATATATTACGGCATATGTTGAATTCTAATGGCAGATCCTGAGCGGTCACCGTGCTCCACCGCGGAGCGCGCCGACTCCGCGAAGTGATGGCCTCGCCGGAGCTGAAGTCTCCGGGGACGTCATTATAAATAAGAGCAGGTACTCCGAAGCTGCCTTTGGAACGCAGCCGCTCCCGCCGGAGCGAAGTGCCGAACCGTGACGGGAACAGGAAATCCCCATCATTCTTTGCGTCGCGCCTTCCCGAAATCGTCTGGTTCCCGCGGGCGCGTTCATGTCGCGCTGCGCGGGCAGAGAAGGCGAGCACTGACCGGAAGCGCAGACGGCGGCGACGTTGGCGACGGCACGCGGCAAAAGTACAGTAAGCGCCCTAGTGAGTTCCGGCCGACTCCGCCGATTTCGGCGGAGCAACTTTTCTTGCTCCACGGAGCGATCTCGGCTGCGACGGCGCTCCCGATCTGCCATTGGAACAAGAATTTGGTTGCTCCCGATCTGCCATTGGAACGCGTCTGCTCCAGAGAGAGCAGAAAAGTTGCTCCGAAAGGGCTCCGGATCTGCCATTGGAATTCAACATCCGCGCCCGCAGTTCTGTTGTAACCTGCATTGCGGCGCCGTTGCATACCGCGGCATGTGGCCCCCCACCGTCATTGTCGAGACTACTACCGCAAGCGCTGGTGTGGAACCCGACCCGTTGTTGTTTGTCGAGGAGGCTCCTCGTTCCCTATGGGACTTCGTGTGGTGGGCAAGCAGTCGTTTGGGGCCGACACTTGTGGGTACGCGTAAAACATCCCCCAAGCATTAACCCGAGTTGCTTATTCGCAGGAGGCTGAGCGGACAAATGACAGCGCCCTCCAGTCGCCATAAAGACGCGAGCTATTCTCCGTGCGGGCGTCGTCTTTTATTGCCTCGATTGCAGACGTGCGGGGCTATTGTATCGCGATTGGTCCTCCTGGAGTGCGCCACATCTCATTGCACATAGATCCGCGACTCCTTCTGCGAATGAAGTTTTCTCATTCCTTTCCTCTGTGCGTTTACTTAGGTTGCGTACGCGAACGCGAAAGCCTTTTAACGTTAGCGTACACCTATAGGCTTTCGTTGTTGACGGCTTGCCTGGCTCCTTTGATCTGTTCTCCCCTAGTTGCGCGCTTGCACTGGAGCCGGGAGCAACGAGAAAAAAAAGGACAAATAAAAGTGGGAGGCTTTCGCAACTTCTGAAAGAACAGCTGTCCGGAAGTGGCGCCGCTAATAATGCGGACCACCTCTCGCTCCCCCACGATTTATGGACCTCCTCCGGCCGGTGGTGGGACGAAAAGTGATGGCCTCGCCGGAGCTGAAGTCTCCGGGGACGTCATTATAAATAACGTCGTTAGGGAATTCACTTTCGGAGATGTCGCTTCTCGTGGCGTCAATAAAAGCACAGTAAGTGCGGTACTGTGAACGAGTCACCACTGTCCACTCCTTTCTCACGAGGGGGAAGGGGGGGGGGCAATGAAATACCGTAATAAGAATACAGAGGGATAAGCTTACAAAGAAAGTCATATGATGAAGGGTTAGGCAAATTATTTCGTATGAAGATTTGTGAATGCTTTCAATCAGTATGTATGGTTGCTCAACCCCCCTTCCCCCCCCCCCCCCCCAGGGCCGGATTAACAGGGGGGCTACGGGGGCTGCAGCCCCGGGCCCCCAGCTGTCAGGGGCCCCGCTCGATCATATGAAAAAATTCACCCGCATTTCCCCGAAGGGGAGCATGGGGAAGTGCGAATGCACGGGTGATGCTATGAGGGGGAGTTATGTTGAACTGTGTTGGCATTCGCCCGTTAGTTGCATTTAACACCCCCGCGTGATCAAGTGGGGATTCACACACCCCGTTAGTCGTTCTCTGGAAATCTTGGTGAATTAAAGTGTATGTTCGAGGAGATCACACACACACGCAAGTAAAGTGAAACGACAGTATTCTTTATTCAGCACTTGTTGGTGTCGTCGTTGTAGTTGACGGTCATTATGACCGCCTTGTTGTCACTTAAATGTACGGTCAAGAGTTGTTGCAAGACCGCGCGTATCAGACAGTTCCTCGCAAAGGCCAGGTCGATGTAGCTGCCGTTGATGGTGGTGGGAGCCTCTAGCGGTAGGCACGTCATGGAGTGGTTGGCGAGCATGTATTCCATCATCCACTCGCCGCCCTTTCGCACGTCCTTGTTAAAGTCCCCAACAACCACGACCGGGTCCGAGGGCATTACGCGCCTGGCCACACTCTCCATCGCCGCGTCCACGTATTCGACGACGTCGTCGCGCGAGATGTTTGGCGCGAGGTAGAGGGTGACGACCACGATTCCGTCGCCCGAGTACGCGTCGGTGTAGACGGCACTGTACGGCGACTCGTCCCTGACCGGCGAGGTGGACACGGCGTGCGACACGAGGTTCGCGTAGACGTGACCGACGAGGTAGACGCCGCAGTATTTGCCCCGACTTCCGCTCCTGGCGAAGCAGCAGTCGTCGAAGGGGAAGTGGGAATGCACGGGTGATGCGAAAGAATTCTTCTTGGCCAATCGCCCTAAGTGGGTATGTGCTAAAGAAATTAGGAACTCTTCTTGGCCAATCGCCCTAAGTGGGTATGTGGTGCGGATGGACGGACGGCAGTGGACGCGTGATTCAGGGTCGCTTAAGAAGTGCATTCGCACTTGAAAAAAATCTTGAGTGTGCTCGCTGCCTGCATTGAAAGTTGAAGGTAGGAGCTTCAACCCTATCTTCACACCGAAGCTGACTGACTAGTGACAGGAAGGGAGGTGTGGGGGGCGCCTCACGTTATTGTTGACAACCTTCGAGTCTATTTCACACGTATTGGACCAAAAGTCGTGGGTGCACAGCTTGACCGGGCCTAAGACGAAAATGCCCCAAGCTCGGTTCCGGTCTTTTTCGGCACAGGTCGTTTCGGTAGTCTTTTCGGTAAACAGACATCTAAGTACGCGGACGTTTCGGCGCGCGCACGTTTCGGTATAAGAAAAGGTCAGGCATGCGAATGACGAAATAATGTCCGAAGAACATTGTAAATTGTTTAAGCCTGAGGCATGTTATCTATAAATATTAACAACATAAGCACTGCCCTACCTGCTCATACACAGTTTCTGCCAGGAATTTCAATGTATAGCGCTTGACAAGGAAGTTCACTGCGATGAAGTCCCGTTCAATGAAGCTAGTGGATTAGTTGAATCGCATAAGCGTCATTGATATCGATTAGATATTTCTCGCTGAATGGTCAGCGTATATGTGGTTATTTAAATGTTCAAAGGTTGTGTAGGACACTCGCGGGGTCGTTCGGCTGGAGCCCGCGCCTCTGTGCTGTAGCCTCTGCCGGCTGTCTGAGCAACAAGCGTTGCGGAACTTAAGTGTCCGTGCGACTCTATTCGTAGCGTAAGTATCTGGGCGACACTCCGTCTGGGCGCAGAGGCCGCCTGGGCAGCCCGACCCTAGCGGCTTCATTCGAGCTGGGAAATCAGCAGGCCTAGGCGGTGTGAAGAGCTCAGGCGTGGACGCCAAACAAAGCAACAAAAACGTCTGTTTTCTTTCGGGATGACGAAAGCTGTGTCCACTTAAAAACGCATCCTGCGTGCGGCCCCTTCGATGCCGTCTTGAAAAGGGGCCTCCACCGTGACTAGGGGACGGTAAGCTGTTTGTCCCCGTGGGAGCTTTTCGCTTTGGGATGAGCCGGCCGACGGCGCTTACCAAAGGGCGGCCCGAACATTTGCTCCCGCTTGGGCGCGGCGGCAGGCTTAGAGGAACCCCCCAAGGTTGCGAAGCAGTGCGGGAAAACAGTGGATGCGGCAGACGTGTTGAGGACTCGAAAACGAAGCCTCCGTCGTATACCCCGAATCTAGACGAGAAGCTTCAGCGTGTTTCCACCAAGGAGGTTGTTTACACAACCTCCTTGGTTTTCACTGCCAGTTACGACCGAACAACGACCCGACCGATCGACAACGAACTACTGACTGCTGGAACTGTTGTGCGGCACCGACGGGAGCAGCAGCGCGGAAGTGAGCAGAGACATTCTATCCCTATTAAACTGTTGCCTGATGCCATCTCTCGTGCTCACCTGTCCCTCTCCAACCCAAAAGGCGCGTTCCCACTAGGCCGACCATCGGCCGATTTGGTCGGCAAACACCGTGTCGGCGAGCTGTCGGCGGCCATGTCACACCGCGCCGACGCCGATCGTTGCCCAACCGTCGGCGTCGGCGAGAAATCGGCGAGGCGTCAGTGTCTCCGCGATGTCGGCCGACGCGCTTGTCACACCGCACCGACGGCCGCGCGACGCCCACACCGACGGCCCCGCGACGGCCGACTCCGCCGCCTCGCCTCTCCGCCGGGGATCTTTGTTTCTCTATAGTCAAACTTGGTGTATCGTGTCGCCGCAGAACGACTGAAGCCATTCGTGCGTACTGGCGTGTGCGCTGCTTGTACTGTATGTTCTCCTCAACTTCTTGTTAGATCACGGACAAAGAAAAAAGAGCTGTGCGCTGCTGCCGCGGCAGTAATAATATGGATGTTAACCCCCGGTGAAAAGACCTCTGTAGCACGTAAAATATGCATATAAATTAGTGCGTACGTCAGCAGAAATTTAACCTCCTCTAATGGAGAAGGCCTGATTTTGCACCATGCTACCGCATTTTCGAGAAACACGGTGCGATTAAGAAAAGGGAAATTAATTGTTGTGGCTCAAGACGCCACTCGCTGTTTCGAAGGAAATATTTAATTGCAAAGGTAGTTGCTTCTCAAAATCACGCGATTCCAAAATTGGATGCGCAAACCATACCCCTTAAAAAACCGCTCACACACACACACACACACACACACACACAAAAAAAAAAAAAGCCTGACCCCGTCGGGGGTCGAACCCGCAACGTTGAGCGCACGGGCGCGACGCGCGAGAGCACTGCGCCACCGCCCAAATGCTCCTAGCCTGCGAAATAGCCTGGGTAACAGATGGAGGTCCATCCTTCCGTGTCATACGTCGGTGTTTACTAGTTGGTTTACAGAATTCCTGGCTGGTAAACTGAAATTTCTTAAATAGCGCTTGCACAGCAAGGTTCCCCGAAGCCCCCACAATAGCTTATCGCCATAAACTCCGCTTCTTCGCGAAAGCGCTCGCAATAATGTGTGTGCGCGGCTGCCACTGCGATTTCCCACTGCGGGGATAGTGCTTGCCGTACTTTGGTTTTACGTTTCACATGAAAAACCTTGGCCGATATTGATGCCTTATTACCCAAATTACCCTACGTAACTCTTCTTCTGCATGAAACTGACCTTACATTTTCTACAGGCGAGCCGATCGCACACGCATTTGCAGTTTGCAGCTCCGGGGTAGCGGCGTCGCCGAAGAGCACGGCCGAAGCGTCGAACGCCAAAATACGGATTGCATCAGCGCTAGTGTTGAGTTGTATGGGCTTCATGGACGTTACTGAGTTTATTACACTCCAGAAACTATCAAAATAGCTTATCGCCATAAACTCCGCTTCTTCGCGAAAGCGCTCGCAATAATGTGTGTGCGCGGCTGCCACTGCGATTTCCCACTGCGGGGATAGTGCTTGCCGTACTTTGGTTTTACGTTTCACATGAAAAACCTTGGCCGATATTGACGCCTTAGTACCCAAATTACCCTACGTAACTCTTCTTCTGCACGAAACTGACCTTACATTTTCTACAGGCGAGCCGATCGCACACGCATTTGCAGTTTGCAGCTCCGGGGTAGCGGCGTCGCCGAAGAGCACGGCCGAAGCGTCGAACGCCAAAATACGGATTGCATCAGCGCTAGTTTTGAGTTGTATGGGCTTCATGGACGTTACTGAGTTTATTACACTCCAGAAACTATCAAAATAGAGCTGCATTCATTGCGGCACGAATGTTGTCGGGGAGCAGTTTTCGCTTCTCGGTCGATTCCCGACGACGCGTCCGGCGACCGGTCGGACGACCGGTTTTGTTGGCGTCTTCGGTCGGCGAGTCAGTCACACTACGGCGACTTTCCATCGGCCGACGTGTTTGTGTCGCCGTCGGCGTAGTATGACAGCGCGATCGGTCAACTCGGCAGTTGGCCGATGGTTTGGCAACTCGTCGGCGTCGCCGTCGCGTCGTCGTCGCCGTCGTGTCGGCCTAGTGGGAACGCGCCTAAAGGGGACACGTTATTCTGTAACGGCTTGCCGACTGGCAAGACCATCACAGCTGCGCAACAGGAGTTCATCGCCGCTGAAAGTTCGATGGCCATGCCCAAATCTACGCACGAAGCGGTCCGCTTCCCAGCCCAAAAAGCGACATTTTTTCTGCTTATCGTCTTTGTTCTAATCGTGCTGCGATAGGAAAGTTGTGTTTCGCAACACGTCTGAGCCCCCCCCCCCCCCCCCCCCCCCCCCCTCCTTCCCCCGACCTCCTTCAAAGGCGGCGCGTCTTCTAAGCGCCGCGTGCTTTCTCGTCTGCGCGGGTAACCTACAGGATTTTGGCCCGTAAGCCATGGAGGCTAACTGAGAGTAACAGCTGCCTGCGCGGACTTTGAGCCCTCTCGTATATGCATGTGGAGAACTTTACAACAGAACTAAAACCTTACAGGTTTACTAAAATATGCTTCTTGTAAGAAAATACTCTTCTGTATCATGGCGTGTTCAGGCCGACACGGCACTTCGATTAAATGTGAATTTGTTATGCACCGGCAATCAAACCATACTGAGTTTTACGCCTTATAACATCGGTTCTATAATAATAGACGTCAAGCTAAGAAATTAGTTTCAGGAAAGCGTAAAATTATGTATAATTTACCACTGATCAGAGAGCATAACATGGGCTTCGAAAATTCTCACAAATTAAAGCGGAATCATTGTCATCATCATCATTAGGGCCCCAAGGATGCAGTAGCCCTGGGCCCCAAAATGTCCTAATCCGGCACTGCCCCCTCCCCCCCCCCCCACACACACACTCACACACACTTCCACACCGCCATTGCGAATGTTGCGTAGGTTTTGTTAGGTAAAATTTGTAAGGTCGCCATTTCAATATTCAAGTGTTAGACAGTGCCAGTATATTTCACGAAGTTTGAGCATCGCCTCATTCGTACTCATGAACTTCGTGTTTCTTGCTTAGTGTAGAATTACTTCACGCTGCAGTCTTGCAGGGCGTCGAATTGTGCGTTGCTGTGACGTCAGGGCGCTCGTAATAATGTTCGTATACGCTCGAGTCGTCCGCGATTGCTGGCAGCCACTGAAGTGCACGCCGCGCTTTCTTAATTCGGTGGGGTCGTCTGGATGTCCCGTAAAATCTCTTGTTCGCTTGATCTAACTTATGCCGGAATATTTTTCCTCACTTCAAGTGCGGCATGTGACCTTTTTTTTCTGTGTTTTGTTGTCTCGATATATCTCAAAACAATACTAAAGAAAATGAAAGAGCTGCGCTGACATTTTGCATGAGAAAGTATCAAAATCGTTGGTGAATTTTAACACCAGAGCTGTTTAGGCTCTTGGTTGCGCCGTCAGTGAACAGAAAAAAAAAATCCAAGGAAATGCCGAGCGCGCGTAATCGGGCATGAAGAGGACTATTGTGCCCGCTACACAAAACTGTGAACTAGAAGCTTAAGCATTTGAACGAAGAAAGAGCACACAATCACAAGCGACAATTGGTAAAAAATTCGGAAGTAGAGGTTGGAACAAAAGAATTGGCTTTTTGAACCGTCGACCACGAGCGACAACTCCACGCTGAAGCTCTCTTATCTGCTGGCGAGTAAGGCTGTTTAAAATAGAGCTCGTGTCTGCAACTTCTCAGCGACAGGCTTTTATGACATTAGAGCACAAAAAATAATAAAGAACGGCCACACAGTGCCAATGCCTCCTGTGACGGCTGACAAGGCAACATATATATATATATATATATATATATATATATATATATATATATATATATATATATATATATATATATATATATATATATTGTAACGATTGCAGCGCCGATGACCCCCGTCTTGACGATGACCTTCTCGTGGCCTTGCTGGGTCTCCCCATCCGGTGTCGGAATGTTGGGGCGGCCTCCGCCGACGCCAGCGAGTCGCAACCCTTTGTTGGGCCTCGCCGGCGGCTTTTGTGCGGCGTCGGGGGAGGCTTTCCTTTCATCTTGACCTTCGGGGACGGCCGGGGGGGGAGCGGAGGTCAAAACCCTTTTTGGCATGTGCGCTGCTGTGGGGGAGGCGGCATTGCTCGCGCCCTGCTCGCACACGCTTCGACGAGTTTGTTCAGAGCTGCGGCCCAGAGTGGTCGCACCAAGACTCGCTCCCGTGGCGGTTTCTGGGCGCCGGAACCCCACGCATCTTTCCAGCCAACCGTGCGGCGGTTTGGCACCTTTTTGGCCTCCGGGCCCCCACGAGGGATCGTGCCGCGATACTCCCTTGCGCGCTGCGGCGCCTTTTAATTTTAATCCAGTTTTCCTTGTCTTATGTTATGCTTCGTCGTCTCTTGTAAATACGTGTAAATAGACTTCTTTTTCTTCATCACCTACTGGCCTCGTCTCGTCATCGGGTCCTTCACCACCCTCCACGACGACACCAACCACCTTCAACAACGAACCTAACTTTACTGGCGCAGCCCGACAGCGTCGTGGACATCTTCGTCGCTTCAAGTGACGAACTCGTGAACGAAGTGTGACCCAAAGGTGACCGCGAGAGTAGAAGAAAAAAGTCGTCTACACGCAAGGACAAAGACGAAGCAGGGCGGCTGCGAGCCGCCTAGAAGACAACGTACGAATGGATTAGTTTTCCTGCCGGGAAGACTACACTTCAGGACCTTCCGATCCCCGCGGGAGATGAGTGGGACTGACGTGCGTGGTGCAACGGGACGGCCAAATCATCGACGGTGAGTGGTCCGTCTCTGCACCTTTTCTTTTTTTTTTTGGTGGGATATCCTCATTGCCAGAGCCCAGCATGGCTAGGGACAAAGTGCTCGAAGCGGAACGCGCAAAAACGCGAGAGCTCGAGCGGCGGGTAAGGTTGGCCGAAACCGAATACCGGGCGCGTTCGGGAAATAATGACGTAGTACTGCCGTGCTGTAGTTGCGGGCAAATCACGCATTCGTCCGCCGACTGCCGCCGTTATCGTTACCTCGATCGTGAACGTGATCCATCCCCGCAGAGGGAACAGTGGGTTGAGGTGGTGGTTCCGGAGCCGGGAGAAAGACCTCGTGTGGTCACTGCGGCGGTGTCCGGCATCTCCAAAAAACGACCACGCAAGGTGGGCGGCGGGCTAGTGGGGCCGAGAGTCACCGCTATGCCGTTCAAACTGAGTCTCGACACCGTCAAGGCATTTGCGGTGTTAAGAAAGATCATCACCCCGGATCAGCTGAACAGGTCAGCTAAACCTGACTCGCTGGCAGAAGCTTCCCATGAAGGGGTGACTGCGGACCCCGCTATTCTTCCGGCGCCAAAGCCTATGGCCGTTGGCACCGGGGCTATACAGCTAGGGGCAGCGGAGTCGGCCCTTCAGGCGAGAGGTACGACAGGTACACTGGTCTCGACGGCACGCACCGTGGAAGGGGTGGTCTGCTTTCTAGGAAAAGCAGATGAGCCGGGCAAATGGAAGGCGTCTATGCTGAGCGCTGAGGCGGGCGGTCAGATTGCCAATGTTTACTTGGTTTCAACAAAAGATCTGCCGTACCGTGACCAGGCCGGCCAAAACCTTTTGCTGGTGGAAGACGCTCCCGCGGACATTTGCGGGGGCGGAAATACGCCAGGCACAGTGGCGGGAGGCAGAGGTCTGACGCAAAGGGGTGTTGCCTTGACGGGCGACATGGGCTCGTACAGAACTGAGCCGCTGTCCGCACAGGCCGATACGCGCCCACAGCAGTGTCCGCCAGGGCTCACTGGCGTTGACAATTCGCCAAAGGGCTCTGACAACGGCTCGAACGTTGCGCTCGACGGGTTGTTGGGGCCTTCCAAGTTTGGGTGCAGCTCCGAAGCGCCGAACGGGGAGAACCCGCTGCTTGCGGGCGCAGCGAATCAGCAGGGGTCACAGGGAAGAAGAGGGGCTGGCGCAAATGCGGCGGAGAACAAATTGGCTTGCGCTGGAGGGAACATGGTCAACCGCGAACAGGAAAAGGGAACCGGCTTAAAGGCTCGGATACTGGTCATGTATGTGGCTCTGGCATTGCGGACTTCCCGCACAGGTTGCAGAGGCGGATCACCTGACACCTCGGCGACGAACGCCAAAAACCGCGGTTGGTGCAACAACCGAAATGTGGACTCTCACCTCGAAGCTGCACCCGATTAAGTCGAGTGTTATAGGTGAAAAAGAGAATGGACTGCGGTGGACTGACGGAACGCTCCTATGTTCTTTTCGCTGCTGTTTTTTTTTTCTTTCGTCCTATGCTTAAGAGTGAGAGTAACTTTTCACCTTGTGTTGTTTTGCAATTGCGTTGTTCATTTGGCGGCCGTTTTCTCTTGTTCTTTTCCTTGTTCTCGCGAGGCAGCCTTAATTTTGTCCTTGTCGTGATATCCCGTACGCGGGTATTTTTCTAGTTTGCACAATATGCCCCTGGAGTGTTATGCACCCTTTTTGTTTGATTTGTTTTGCACCCTTTTGTTTGATTTCTTTTACGTAGCACTTCACTTTGTGCTTTGCTCATACGCGAAAATTTCGCTTGCATGCATTGAGTGCTCAGAGATATTCCGTCCGTAATTTTGTTGGTCGTGTGTATCGGCGCTGTAATCACTTTGTTGTGAAGCCTGTAGTATTCCAAGCAGTCCTGACACAGGCTTTTGATAGGGGAGCTGTAACGATTGCAGCGCCGATGACCCCCGTCTTGACGATGACCTTCTCGTGGCCTTGCTGGGTCTCCCCATCCGGTGTCGGAATGTTGGGGCGGCCTCCGCCGACGCCAGCGAGTCGCAACCCTTTGTTGGGCCTCGCCGGCGGCTTTTGTGCGGCGTCGGGGGAGGCTTTCCTTTCATCTTGACCTTCGGGGACGGCCGGGGGGGGAGCGGAGGTCAAAACCCTTTTTGGCATGTGCGCTGCTGTGGGGGAGGCGGCATTGCTCGCGCCCTGCTCGCACACGCTTCGACGAGTTTGTTCAGAGCTGCGGCCCAGAGTGGTCGCACCAAGACTCGCTCCCGTGGCGGTTTCTGGGCGCCGGAACCCCACGCATCTTTCCAGCCAACCGTGCGGCGGTTTGGCACCTTTTTGGCCTCCGGGCCCCCACGAGGGATCGTGCCGCGATACTCCCTTGCGCGCTGCGGCGCCTTTTAATTTTAATCCAGTTTTCCTTGTCTTATGTTATGCTTCGTCGTCTCTTGTAAATACGTGTAAATAGACTTCTTTTTCTTCATCACCTACTGGCCTCGTCTCGTCATCGGGTCCTTCACCACCCTCCACGACGACACCAACCACCTTCAACAACGAACCTAACTTTACTATATATATATATATATATATATATATATAAAGAGTACGTTACGCAGCCGCTCTCCAAATCACAGCATCTGCCTCCTCTTGGCTTTCCCTCCGCTTTCCCCCCTTCCTCTCCCCCCTCTCCCTATTGGTATCAAATCAGCGCCTTCATAGGCAAAAGTCACAAACGCCGCACGTATGCGCCTAGCGTGGTAATCGGCGAGCCTAGCTGAGCCTGCTCGTTATACCTTCATGCGATTTGCGCTCCGTGAGCACTCTCGCAATCAGCGGCAAAGGTCGCGACGCTCGCCGGAGCTGCCGAGCTTCCCAGGTATAACGAGTACGATCCTGGAAAATTGGCTTTCGCTGCGTCGCGCTCCATGCAAGCGCGGTCGACGTCGTCGTTCCGAGCGCTTAACGTGTCCTTTCCGCCGCTGTTATGATCTTGTTGATTCGGGCTAGTGACGTGCGCTCTTCGGCGCGCGACCGCGTGCCCCCCTATAAGTGTACTGGCGCGCGAATAGGTGTGCTGCCGCCGTGCTGCTCTTACGGCGTGGTTTGTACGCAGTAATGTGAGCCGGTGGATCACTACCGATGGATCTTTTTATCTCCTATTACAACTTGTTGCTCAAACATTTGCGTTCACGTCAACGAGAGCGTCTGTCGGCCGGTTCACCGTCCTGGTGCGTAAAAACCGCAGAAAATGACGCAACGATATAAAACAAGTCTTGTGTCGCCATGTTATTGTGTGTGCATTTGAAATCGGGAAACACGTCAGCATATTTGACACACCGGGCATCGCCTCCTGTATTTTTTCAATGCCAAACGCGTCGACCGTTTCACAGTGGTAGTGAGTGGGGCGCCTGTTTGGCCACATTTCCTTGGGTGGGGCCCCAAGCTCAACCGGGATCACCCGGCCGTACCTGAACTCGAGAGCGTCTCGTGCCTGGTTGCCAAGGCAACCGATCTTTGAGACCGCTGAAGTAGCGGCGCCGCGGCGCTTTGGGCAGTGATAGAAATTTAGCGCCATCACGGCGGAGCCCGTTTTGCCTACGTTGCCGCTTCCCACTACCTCACCGCGTGGCCTCAGGAGTAACCGTCCACGTGACCAAAGCACTGGGAAGAGTAGCGATTGGGGGAGAGAGGTGGGATAAAGGGCTTGGTTGGCCGCTGGGGGCTGAAGCGTTTGGCATTGAGAAAGTACAGGAGGCGATTCACCGAGATGTTATTGTGCTCCTCCTGTAAGAGCTTTTTTTTTTTGAACAGCCGAGCTGTTGAAGCTTGTGCTTGGTCCGGTGGCGTTAGCAAAAAAAAAAAAAAACTGGTTGATTCCTCTGTCATCATCATCATCATCGTTGTCACCAGCCTATCTACGCCCACTGCAGGGCAAAGGCCTCTCCCATTTATCTCTAATTACCCCGGTCCTGTGCTAACTGCGACCAATTTATCCCCGCAAACTTCTTGATCTCACCTGCCCATCTAACTTTCTGCCGCCCCCTGTCACGCTTGGCTTCTCTGGGGATCCACTCTGTTACCCTTAATGACCAACGGTTCTTCTTCTTAATTTCTATTAATATGTCCTTAACACGCGTTTGTTCCCTGACCCACTCCACTCTCTTCTTGTCCCTTAATGTTACACCTATCATCTTCCGTTCCATTGCGCGCTGAGTCGTCCTCAATTTATGTTGAACCCTCTTAGTGAGGTCTCCAAGCTTCTGCCCCGTAGGTTAGTACCGGTAAGATGCAGCTGTCATACACTTTCTTGTTCAGGGACAATGGTAGGCTGTCATTCATTATCTGAGAATGCCTGCCGAATGCACTCCACATTCTTATTTTTCGAATTATCTCTGCCTCATGATTGGGATCTGGGGTCACAACTTGACCAAAGTAGATATATTCGCTTACCACTTCCACGGCCTCACCACCTATCTCAAACCGCTGGGCTGCCCCGAGGTTATTGATCATTACTTTAGTTTTATGCATATGAATTTTCTCTGTTACCGACTCCTCTGTCATAGGAGTCGGTAAAACACGAAAGTGAAATGTGCAGCGAAATCTGTGGCTGAGCATGATTTGCGGGTTTGCGGCTGTCTTGTGGGTGTGCTTGGCGAGCGGCGTCCTGCTGGCGGGTCGCTTCGGCAAAGGTGTACTGGCGTCATTTCCTTGATGGATATGACGTCAGCGAAATCTTGCTGTACCCGCCATAAACGCTTCCGTGTTAAAATATAAAACCCGAAAACGAACAACCCTAAGTATAACGTACTCTTAAAGGCCAACTGCACTCAAATTTCACGTGGACCAAATTTATTTTTAATGCGTAGTAAGTACCCTCAAATCAGCTGGGACACAAGTGGTAGCCCCGTAACACGCCTCGTTAATCAGTCAGAAGCATTTAAAAAAGCTCCGCCGCAGACCACGCTGCACCTACCGGCGGTTCGCGTAAACAGCTATGACGCGCCTGTGACGTTACAGCCGACGGGGGCTTCTTCCTCTGGCCAGCCACGCAGCTGGAGAACCGGTCGAGCTCTGCTGCGCGCGCTTCACCCATGTGCTGCCCGTGCGCGCGTAGAGCTTGCGCGCAGACATTCCCCCGAACTGGTGACCGTCCGGCAGCTAGCTGGACGGCTGCAACGTCACTACAATGGCCGCGCTCTCCTCGGTTTCGGTTTCAAAATCGCTGATTTTTGCTGGCCGCTTGCGGCGTCCACGCGCGTATTTCAGCTGTTGTATTTTGCGTGTTGCCTTCTTTTCAAGCAGACTATACGAAAATAGGGTTTTCAAGAGGTCGAAATTTCGAGTGCAGTTGGCCTTTAAGTACTAAAGGTTGCTTCCCCGCAAGAATACCCTGTGTGCAGGGGTGCATCCTTTACAGGCCGTTTGTTTCGTTTTACTGGCGTCACTTCCGTGACGGATATGACGTAAGTGAAATCTTCGTGAATCCCGGAATAAAGCACTTTCGTGTTAAAAATATGCAAAAAAAAAGAAACTCCTCCGGCGCGAGGCGCCCGGCACAACCTTCGCGAAGCTGCATAGGCGGAGCCGAGCCTCGCCTGGCTATATCACTACGCCGACGCGGAGACTTCGTGTCGCCGAGTCGGCGACGCACAGCGCCTTGTGTCGCCGCGCCGAGCACATCCTTTACACTCCCGCAAAACATGGGTCGGCCGATGAAGTATGTAACTCCCGAGGAAGAAAAAAAATTCCCCCGCACCTCCCCGAAGGGAATCGTGCAGAAATGCGAACGCATTGGGTGCACCGATGAGTGTGTTGCGAGTAATGGCGTAATTAATCACGAGAGTGTGAACGTAATCATTTATTCATCAGCACCTGTTTGTGTTATCGCTGTACCTGACGGCCACAATCACTGCCTTGTGATCGCTAAAGTGCACGGTCAAAGGGTCTTTGAGAAGCATACGCGCGTCACAGTTTCGCGTAAAGACCAGATCAATGCAACTCCCGAGAATGGTAGTGGGGCACGTGTCGAAGCCGGCAGAGAGACAATGCATAGAGTGCCTGGGCTGCATGTACTCGACCAGCCACTCGCCACTCTTCTTGCGCACGTCAACGTTGAAGTCGCCAACCAAGACTATGGGGTCAGAGGGTTTGGAGCGCACGCGCACACTTTCCATAGCCGCGTCCAGCTGCGCGGCAACGGCGTCTCGAGCGAGGTTGGGCGCGAGGTACACGGTCACCACAAAGACTCCGTCTCCGGTGTAGGCAAGGGTGTACAAGTCCTTGTACGGAGACGTGTCTCGAACGGGAGACGTGGCAACGGCGTGCGATATCAAGTTCCCATACACGTTAGACACGAGACTAACACCGCAGTAATCGCCGTCCTTGCCGCTTCGAGCAAACTAGTACAGCTCGCTTCAAGCGCATGCGTTCGGCATTGAGCGCGGAGAGAGAACACCTGCGGGCGCACGCCGGCGGAGCACGACAACCCCCGACTAAGAAATGCATTCGCATTTACGACGACGACGACGACGAAGGCAGAACTACGAGGCGCGCGCTCACGTGCGCTCGCGCTGGAGGAATGCAGGCGCACGCCGCTCGATGGACGCAAGACAACCCCCGACTAATAAATGCATTCGCATTTAAAAGCGAAGCGCGAAGGCCGTCGGGTCGCTGCTCGAGAACATATGACACGGCTACGATCCGACCCCAAGTATCGCGCCGAAGTCGCCGCGCCTAAACGGCAGCGAAGAGCAGAAGATCCCGAGCTTGCACAAAGGGTGCAAGGCTGGAGACAGAGTGGAGCTGGGCTTCTACCTAGCTTCTTTCCCCCTTGGATCCGCTGTCAGTGAAGGGAGCCGTCTGGTGCGGCCTTGTAAAATCCGGCTAAATTTGGCCTCAGCCCTCAACACTTAGCCTAGCCTACACTCCTAGGCAAATAGGACTAAAATAGGGACTAAAATACAGCCGTTAGTCTTCGCGGGAGACCGTTCATCTTCAAAGGGAGTATCTGCGGCAGAGTACGTGCCGTGTGCATAAATTCGGACTAACTGTTCGTCCCCGCCGATCTATAAGGAGTAACGGGAAGACGAAACGCATGCAGTTAGTCTCTTTGCTGCGTCGTTAATCCCCTAATGGCGTCGTCGTTGCCCTTTCGCGCATATGTCTGCGAATGGTTTTATATTTCCAAAACACAAGGCATTGCAGTCACTGGGTGCTTTAGATGGTGCCACGGGAGAAAATATTGACGTTAGTTATAAGAAAATCGCCTAGGGTTAGTAGAGCGGCGGGTAATGGGAAGGAGCGGCGAAGCGCGATCGTCATACGCTTCTCGGCGAGGTTATGTTGATACGCTGTGTTGCATTCGATTCGTGCGAGATAACAACGGCCAATGAAAGCTATCAAGCGCCTTAACAGTAACTCAAAAATTAGTGACAATAGCAAAAGTGGATTCCTGAGCGTAATGAATATGTATATGTTTAACAGACCAGAAAAAACGCATGTTGCTGATGACAACTGCAAAACAAAAATGCTCGCTACAGGTAAGCGTCTCGAAGTTATCTTTTACACTCGGTACATAATTGCCTTGGGCACCAAAGCTATGACAATGCTGCAACTGCTGTAAAACCCGCTTGCATTTCGAAGTCGCAATCGTCTAGCGACGCGAATTTGAAGAATTCAGGCTAAGCAACACCAAATTCGCTTCCGCCGATGCAGGAAAATATGGCATGTTTCCTTATTCTGACACTCACACCTTTCACATACGTTACATAGAGCACTTAACATATGTATCGAACACTAAGAAAGCACTTAGCTTGCGCTAATTTGTGCGGAAACAAATGAGTCGTCCGATCGCCCAGCTACCTATCTCAACTAGGCGACGACGAGTTGATTGTTATTTACGAAAAAACTATGTTTGTGAGGCTCTACTTCGAATCGAACTGAGCAATAGTCCCTAAACCTAGCAAAGCGCTAAGCGCAAGGCGCAAAACGCGGTCACGTTCGCTTGCACAGATAGAAATTCGGGCACCAGTTGCAATGGATCTGTTTCGTTATGCACAGGACTACACGCTGTACACTTGAATATTATCTGCCGCAGGAACCACCCGGCGGCGTGGTCTAGCGGAAAGCGCGTCGGGTTCCTTGCGTATAATTGCGGGCGTCAGGGGTTCGATCCCTGCCGGTGCAGTCGTTTTTTTTTCTTTTTTCTGCGCTCTACGCAGTTCGTCCTTGGGGAGTATCGGAACGGACCATCCGGGTGGGGGACTAACCGTTCGTCCCCTCGCAGTTAGTCGCCAAAGGGACTAATGATTGTGGCAGAGGCCGTTAGTCCCCGAAAGGACGAACTTTTAGTCCTTTTTGCCTAAGAGTGTAGCAAGAACATCGCAAAACATAAAAAAAACTTCGCGAAGCCTAGTAAAACTTACCAAAACTTACCAAACCGCACGAAGCTTGGTCGAGCCGCAGCTCTGCTGTTTCTCCAGCCTTGCACCACTAGTGCAAGCTGATCCGTTTTTTTTTCTGTTGTTTTTTAACAAGCCGGTGAACGCATATGAATGAAAATAAGCAGAAATAGCATAATGTCTTCGTTTTGAAAGGCATTGTTGGAATGTCCATGTGGCTGGCGGCCATGTTTATCGCGTTTTGGTTCCCAGCAATGCGGGTCGTATTTTGTGTTTCGCTCCGGCTGAAAACGGCTACGCGGACGCCGTCCGTCCAATTGACACTCGCCGTACACTGTTGTCGCAGCCAAGTAAGTGCCCGTCCTCTATTTGAGGCGTCGGCTATGGCCGCTCAATCGTACTCAACAACAGATTGAAAGATTAGTCGTCTTCTAGTGAAACGGCCTGTGTGTCCCCAAAACATTCTATCGTTTACACTAATACACTAAGTCTTTCGTGCCCGGAGACGTTTCTCTTGTTGGAGAGGTGTACACATGCGTGCCTGAGAGGGTCTTTCTCATGCCGCCGGCTTGCGCTCCACTACGGTTGCTTATTTATGCTTTTTTTTGTGCGTTAATTCTTTTAAGTGCGAATGCACTTCTTAAGCGAGCCTGAAGCGTCCGCCGCCGTCCGCATTCCGCCGCCGTCCACATAGCAACAGCTGCGGGTGCGCGCGCTCCTCGTCTTCCTTGGCAACGGGGAGAGATGGGCGCGCGCTGCCTGGCCGCTGACATGGCACATACCCACGTGGGGGATTGGCCAGGAATCTCCTCGTATTCCTTGGCAACGGGGGGTCGTGGGTGATTGGCCAGGAATCGGGCGTGAGAAGGGCTAATGCACCCGCTTAAAGGAGTACTGACACGAAATTTCAAAGCTGAGATCCGCTCTAGCAATCAAGTACAACGACAACACAAATAGGCGTCTGTGCATGGCACATACCCAAGTGGGGGATTGGCCAGGAATCGGGCGTGAGAAGGGCTAATGCACCCGCTTAAAGGAGTACTGACACGAAATTTCAAAGCTGAGATCCGCTCTAGCAATCAAGTACAACGACAACACAAATAGGTGTCTGTGAATAAATGCATCTTTCTTTCTTTGTAGTTGTGTGTGTGTGTGTGTGATCTCTCTTTCGCGAACATTACCGAACCGCGCAAATTCAACTCCTGCATTCGCACTTTCACATTCTTCCCCTCGGGGAAATGCGGGGAATTTTTTTGCCGAGGAGCTCGGGCGACTTTCGCGACCGTCAGCGCTGCGCAGCCTTTTCATAACGTTGAGGGCTCCTTAACGGGTTGGGAATGGGCGGCAGTGGTGTGGCAGGAGAGAAGGTAAAGCCGAGGCTGGCACGTGTGCGACGCTGAAAGAAAATGAAACAAGGACCGAGAGAAAGGGGAAAACGAGAAAGGTGCGCAGCCGTGCCTTCGCTAATGACGGCCCCGGCCCTGGGTCGCGCGCCGCCACCAATCATAATCAGCGGCCGCGGTGGTGGGGGACGTGACGGGGAAGCCTTTCAATCTCCTCATCTAGTTCCTTCTTTTTCATTGCTGCCATTTTTGGCCCGAAATCGTTTTTTTTTTCTTCCGTGATAGCTTCACCCACAACAGGTGCCTGTATCTCTTCACGTCTCCATAGCTTCTCGTTTTTCTCGCCTTCCGCCTTTCTCGCTTTTTTTATTTTTCGGAAGTGCCTTGTTGTTTTCGCTTTGGCTGGGGTAAAGGAAGAGCCTGGGGCCTGGTATTTGTCACCGTTAGCCTTTGCATTTGGAGTATACGTCTTGCGGAATGAGGTAGGTTATCAGCCAGAAGAACAACGTCGCCGGCGTATAGCACTTACGGAATACAGTGTTGTACTACTTGGTCTTGCCGGCTGTGGGTTGAGTTGGACCCTCACTGACTTCTTCCAGTTTTTTTTTTTAACCCTGGCATATGAAGCATGAACAGCATTGGCCTCAAAGGGCATCATCCCTGAACCCTGTATAAATGCTGGCCCGCTGCTAGCGTTTCCGCCCTTGCTATGTCTATTGCACCCAATTATCTTTATAAGTTACCCTAAGAAACTCTATAACCTCGTAATCTAAGCCCTTCGGTTTCACAATAATACACAGTGATTCTCCGTTTAGTTTGATATGTGCCCTTTAATGTCAAAAAAAAAAAAAACCCGGGCCATCTCCACTAACGTGAAACCTGGTGAGGGGCGAAGCATGCAGTGTATAAGTGTATTATTGCAGCCTTGGCATTTTTGCCACCGGAGATGTAACCGTACGGGGGTATAGGTATACAGCTTTGCTGTAAAAGTTTCTTGTCTTTGAAGCACGAAGCTCCTAGCGCGAGGCGTAGACGAGTGTCCCGGTGTTTCTTTAGTACGCGTTACGTTCTAGCGCGAGGCGTAAACGAGTTTCCCGGTGTTTTAGTACCGTGACTACATGATACGATGATTACGACGACGACAGGAGACGCCAACAGCTCCAACCCCTAAGAAGCTTCGCCCCAAGCGAAGCAAAGCACAAGCATTTAAGCACAAGCAAATTATCATCAAAACTTCTGCCTTGTATGAGCCTACTGTGCAGTTCCCCGAGGATTCATTTATTGCTTCTATGATTGCATTTCTGGTTTTTATTGCCTGCATTACGAGTCTATGCATCACTGATGCGGAAAGGGCCTGTAAGTGTAATAACCAGTTTTGTTGCCGTTATCTTTATATATTGTTATTACTTCTCCGAAGCCGATCATGCCGCACTTGTTTGGTTTGTATCATATGATCTGGTGCCCTGGTGAATGCCTTAACTTTAGCATGTAGTGAAGCGGCAGTAGCTGTTACGCGAAAAGCGCGACGCCTTATATCTGCGAAATAAATGCACAGTTTGTCAAGTTAACACATGTAATCGTTGTAAGAGCGGTAGAAAGGATGATCGGTTCCTTCGGTACCGGTAGGGAAGAAAACAAAAATTAAAGCCGTTCCACTCAACGTGAAAGCTGTCGGATGTGCAGAGCAGTGATTCGCTATAATGGGCTGTGGTGCCGTTATTCGCTCACTGCTACCACCCATCACACTCTTCGCCTCCCGATCTCAACTCCTCTCTTGATGAATTGAACTGAGGTTTCTCCAATGCAATTGAAATTTCTCGCCTTCACAGTGATCGCGTGCCCTGCCCTGCCTGGAACAGCGCAAGCGGGAGTTCCGTTCTTTTCGTGCTTGCGTTCATGTCGCACGTTCCGGCACATTACTGTGCACTTCGGAACGCGTCGTTTTTGGCGGCCACTTTTTTCGCGTACTATCGTAAAAACCAACCCAACGGGCGTCCCTAACTAAATGGTGGGGGGCTGCCGGTTATATACACAGATTTTGCGATGTATGACAAGCGCCAGCGGTTCAGGAGTTCCGAACGGTTATGACTATATAAGCCGCTTGTTTTTCGAATCCTCTTTTTTGTGTCCGTTGCGCCGTAATGCCGTGGAGCTCTGCTTAGGTCCGTTATCTCGCTGCGCCGGCTGATTCCGACAGTGGCTAGACATTGTGACAGCGAACGAGCTACAAGGTGGGCCCCTAAAGTGCTCCGCACTTAAAACGCGTGGCACAAATGCGCTTGCAATGCGTCTGTGTATAGCAGTATGACCGACTATAAAGGGACGTGGTCCATAGCGTTTCGTAGTGATTCGTGGGGCCTTTACTCACGGAAGCGACTGAGCTTGCACGTAAGACTGCCCGTTGCAAGATTTCTTTCAAGCTATGCATTCGTGTATGGCAGTGAAGCTGACCTTGAAGAGGCTTTGCTTATAAGATCTGTTCAAAAGAATGCGTCGACATTAGCAGACAATTGTCAGAATTTCCGTACGATTTTTTGCGGCCGATGGAAGTTTTTTAGCTGCATTAGTACTCCGTCCGCACCGGCTGCAATTAGGGGGGAACCTTCTTTCCCTTTGGGTTTTTTAAAATCGGAATATCTACAATTGATTTTTCTTCTTTCCCGTGCTTCTGGAGCGCTATAGCAGTCAATTGAGCTATAAGTTCGTCCATCTTTCCGAACTTGACATTAACCACGGGGTGAATGCACCTTCTATTAACGATCTCTGTTGCTGTAATTAACGGCCTCGCTGTTCATTGCTGCTGCTGCTGCTCGTCTGACCGGGGGCTGCGGCCTAGTCAAGCCGTCGTGACGGCTTTTTCTGCAGCTCCTCTGTCTTTTTTTGTATCTTTTGAGGCAGACATAAACATTATTATAAATTGTTTCCTTCATTATCCAGTAAAACCTTTTCATTGGTGTCATTTTCTGAGCGTAGTGCTTTTACATATTTCCAAAACTTCCTGGATGGGCTTTTGTCTGTCTTTCTTATTTCTATCATTCATTGGTTGCTTTTTTTGCTTGATTTTCGCTTGAACTATTTTATTCAGATACAACTTTTCCTATCGAAAGCTGCACCATTTCTCCCCTTGTTTTATCTGGTCAATCACTTGCTCTCCCGGCCTCTGTGCGTTCTCTCGATGGTCTTTTCCGCTGTTCAGTGGCCTCTTTTGTTTACTTATTCCGCCAGCTTCGCAGTTTCCTCATCCTTTTCCATCAGTTTCGTTGCTTGGTTTCATCCGTCTTCGTTTTCATGAAGCCAATTATTTCATCGTAACCCCCATTTCTGGCCGTGTACTTATTTGTTTCGTCTTCCACCGTGTGCCAGCGATAGCCTCCAACTGTTCATCAAATTAGCTCTTCCAACCGCTCTGCGTCATAATTCTGAATTTGCCGGGCTGCGTTTCCAAAGTGCAAGGTGAGCCGTTTGTCGTCGCTTCCTAAGCCGTCTGTTCCGCTTCCATCAGTTTTCGTTTCCGCAACCTTCCCTGTAATGGTTTTGACTAGACTATGTGTAGTCTTTGCTGGACTGTCCGTTACCGCTTTGTTATTTGTCCGCCACACATGCCTTTTGTGTGTACTTTTATGATCCAGTTTTTCTCACATAGAGGAGAAGTCATCGTGTGTGATCTGTGTTTCCATCCAACTTGCCTACGTGGGCGTTCGAGTCCCAAGCAAAGAGGATTTAACTTGAGTCCTTAAACTCGCCAATATTTCTTACTTAGTGCACGTACCATTTCCTCAATTTCCTTCCTTCATCCGCTGCTGGTGCACAACAAGCGACTTTTAATCATTTACTTTTTCTTGCTACTGTGTCTTTTGTCTGTATTTTTGTTACTTTGATCTGCCTGTTCTTCGGTCCTGTCGCCAGTTGAAGTTGCTTTCTGTACTATCGGCCTCAAATGAAACGCGAACACGAAAATATGAACCTGAACACATTTCTTTCCATGCAAGCCAAAATGGCGCGTGGCTTAGTTACAAAAACAAAGTTGGGAAAAGTGGATTTCCAATACCAATATCAAGCCATTATATGAACTGTACGAACAGTATTTTTCAATTTTGCACGTTCTGGTTCATATTTTCGTGTTCGTGTTTCATTTGACGCTGATAGTACATTCTGAGACATGTGTATAGATTCGTCGAACAACGCTCGAGCTGGCTGATTGCCAGCGTCGGTGTGCATAAGTTTTAGGGCGCAGCCCTTTGGCGGCCGTCTCTGGGCTGAGCCGGTTGTCGGCGTAACCGAGTGAACGATGGCAGAACCGGCAAGTGAAAGAAAAAGGAGAACGACGAAAGAAAGCAAAGGAGGAGAGTGTCGCGGAATTGGGAGGGGAGGGTGGTTCGCCGTGGCGGCGCGAGCCAGCGCTCTCCGAAGTGCGCGGCTGGGGTGGGGGGGGTCTCGACGGCGCGAGACGCTTGGCGAAAACGTGAGGGGGGCGTGCGCGTGACTATGATGTGCGTTTGTTAAGACGCAGTTCGCGGTCCCTTCCTGAGACGCACTTTGCGGCGCCGACGCAGAGGCGCATCATCGCTGCCGTCGAGAGAACACACGAGTGAGATCTGCCTCAGAGCACTGCTGCTGCTCCCAAATATCGTAATTGCCAGCCAATTTTTTTATCTTTACATCTTTACATTTGCCGCCTCGTTCACCTCGTTCATCGGGTCCTACTAAAAAAAGCTACATGTTCTCTCTGCCAAGCATCTCTCTGCCAAGCCACCACCATTCGTTGTTTCTGTAGTCTGGGACGGAAGTGAACCTTACCTGCTGAAGAGCTTTCCTATCCCTTATTCTCCCCATTACCCTAGCTGTTTATGTGCGTCACTTCGAACACAAGTACCTTATTGCGCCTCGCAGTCTCATTGTTGGCAGCGGGTCCTATCCTCTCGGTGTGCACACCTTACCTAGTCACTTCCGGCACGGTGCGCCCGCAATCGGCAAGTTTGGGCCCGTCGCCCTCAAATCCATCTTCCGGCCGAGCTTCTTCTCATCTCCACTCGGAACGTCGTTAAGCCCCTCCGCTGCCATCGCTACGAGGTTTATAGCTTAGCTCAACATGGTCGGTGTCCCCACCGCTTTCGCCATGACCGCCTGCAACGTCTGGCCAGGAAGCCAACCAACCTTGACTCGCTTATCAGCCTCCATCTTTCCCATTACAGCTGCGCCGCACATGACCACGTTCGAGTACCTTAGAATGATCGCGTTATCAGACACGTGGTGCTCTTTCTTGTACCCTTGTTTCGTGGCTAGTAAGTGTCGCCTGCCTGTTTCTTCGTTTGAAACTGCAAGCGTATGTTAAACGGCAACCACATGTTTTGCTCGCGTCTGGCGGCTGTCGGCGTCTCCTAGCGGCGACGCGAAAACCGTTGGACAGCGCAATTTACACCACCACCATCTGCCAGATTAGCTTGTTAGCTAAAAACTGCTTAATTGGTCTGATTGGCTCTTTCTTTTCTTTAGTTTCGTCCTCTCCAATGTCCCTTTCACATCGCCGGACTCGGGCAAAACGCTCCAAGTGGTTGCCGCTTAATTCCTATCTCGGATGCTTGCAAACAAGCAACGTACACTGAAACTTACATGGTATTTGTGAGGCTGCTAAAAGTACCGAATTTCGAGGATACGCGATGCCAGTGATATTTCCGATACTTAGTTAATTTCCAGACCCCGCTAATCTAATTTTTGGCCGGCTTTCGTATGCTGTACTGTTGTGCTATGAAATACGTTCCAACCAGAACAGCATAGCGGCAGCCTTGACTCCGCGCTGAAAGCAAACGGGAATGGAACAACTGCGATGGTCGTTCTGCAGGGTAATGCGATAAAGCGGGTCTGATTCAAATTCACCCTTGTAAAGTGCAGGGGTGAGTTTTTCGTCACTGAGACTGCGGCTGCAGTGGCGTAATTGCGTTAATTCTGCTTGCCTCCTATGCGACATCACTAATAGCCCGGATCGGTCGCATTAAATTAGGAGCTAAACTTAGCGCGACTGCCTGGCTTCCCCGTAATTAGACCTCTCGAATAGTCGCTAATCAGGCGCAGGCGCCCTGTCGTTTACGTTACGCACTGTGCCGTGTCCCATTTGCTGTCGTGGTGATTCCTGGAGATGCGCTTGTCGTGTTCGCCATCATTAGGAAGCCGTTAGGCGGGTATTGCTTCACGTGCGCCAGCCTCAAGGGAAGAAATGTCATGCCCCCCCCCCCCCACCATCTCTCTCTCTCTCTCTCTCTCTCTCTCTCTCTCTCTCTCTCTCTCTCTCTCTCTCTCTCTCTCTCTCTCTCTCTCTCTCTCTCTCTCTCTCTCTCTCTCTCTCTCTCTCTCTCTCTCTCCATTTTTTTTTCTTTTTTTTTGTCCCGAGTGCGGTGTTTATTCTGAAACAGTGACAAATGTATGTCCAGTCGAAACAGCAATCTTGCGCAGAGCTCTTATAAGCGACGTATAGTCCTGCCTTAAAGCTACCGACAATTGACCGCGCGGTTAGTTAATAAACGAAAATAAAACAACAAAAAAGAAACAAATTCTGCACACTAATTGCTCTTTTGTTTCTTCGAGTGTCCGTACAGATTTGGAGCGGCTGCCGAACTGCCATTCTCCGTGCATACTTACTACTGCCCAGTGCAGAGCCGTCGACGATGTCGCCTCGGGAATAGCTGCGGAGTGTTGAGAGGAAACGTTTTACAGAGAATCTGTTGGCTCTGGTTGGGCGGAATTGTTTGTGTCCGTTCGCGAAAAGAAAAAAAAAATAATTGAAGAGCCATTCCACCCTGTGATGATGGATGGCCAGTGAAGCTTTAGCGCATTACACGGCGTTAGACACAGGGGCTGGTACTATTTAGTTTCGTTATTTGGCGATGGTAGTGGTGGTAACTTTGTGGTTACTGTGGTATACACTGATCGGTTCGTTTGAACTTTGGGAAGCTTCGTGGTCAATGTTATATCTGCGCGACGATCTCTGTGTGGCTAGTTTGCTGATTATAAATGAAAGGTAGGCATTTTTTAAAGACGATAGTCTTTCTTGGGCTACTTAAACCCAGAAGTTTTGGTCTGTCTGTGTGTCTGTCTGTCTGTGTGTCTGTCTGTCTGCCTGTCTGTAACTCGATTCAGCCACCTGGCCAAAGTTAAATGAACACTGCGCAATAGTCTTATATACTCACAGCCAAACGTAAACGTCTAAGCCCGGTTTATATGTTCATACTTGTCAACTTTGCTGAACAAGAACAAGAGGAGGAGGAAAAAACGTTTATTGCTTCCATTGAACGGGAAGAAAGGAGCGCGGGATGGTTGTCGGTCATCCATGGTGGGTGGCGTCCCTAGTCCGGGATGCCATGGTCAGCTGCAGCTCGAATGGCCCTGGTCACCAGGCCACGCTGGTTTTCCAGGACATCGCTACTCAGCAGGACCTCCCACTGCTCCTGTGTCGGTGCGATGACTTCAGGTAGTTCGGTGACGCCTTTACACTCCCACACCATGTGGTACAGGGTGTTGGGCGTCCCAGAGCAGAAGTTGCAGTCGTAGCTGAAGAGCGTGGGGTGTATTTTGGACAGCTTTGTGGCGTGCGGAAATGAATTTGTCTGCAGTCTCCGGAATTGTGTGGCATTACGCAAATATAAGACAGGAAATTAGTACACAAGGGATATTTACAGTGTTCCTTTATTAAAAAATTCGTGGATGCTTGGTTTTTCGATAACAAATGATATTCTACATCTACTGCAGAAAACCGCCGCCTCCTGGCGGCATATGAAAAATCACGCGGCAACAGCAACGAAAGGTTCCACTAGCTAGGTTCCACGTTCTGCTTGGAACGCACGTGGAGCACGCCCACGCGGTTCTATAAACCTTGTAGTCGGCCGCCTCCATTCACGCGCGTCTCCGCCGTACTGCAGCGCTGGCATCGAGGAACCCGGCCTGTAGCAGTGGAACCAGGTAAATTCAAATCGCCTTGCGCAAACCTTTAGTGTGTTCACCTTTGGATGAGCGCGACGGTACAGGAACAACATGAGAGGTGAGCGGGAAAGCAAAGGGGGGCATTTCCTTGGCAAATGTCTACAAAGACTATCGTCTTTTGACGACATTGGCAACGAAAGGAGCAGATACGCGGCCAATTTTTTGTTCCTTCTCACTCTCTCAACTGTGTACGTCAGTTTTGAGCATTATTGTCACCTGCCCTTTCCGTTGGTATTCTCTCTTTGCCGGCTTTCTTCAACGTCGTATTGTTGGTCCATTCTCTCCTCCTCCTCCTCCTCCTCCTCCTCCTCCTCCTCCTCCTCCTCCTTTTTTTCTCCTGTCGTGCGCCCGCTCGTTTGTGTGAAGGGTAGAGGTGGTGGCGGCAGTTCGCTTGGGTGTTTGCGAACGGCGTACAAGCCCAGTTGCGCCGTGTGTTCAAGCAGTGAATTTAGCGTGTGGCGCTGAAGGCCCGACATCCAGATCTGCTGCATCTTTGGGTGCGTATGTCTGGTGTTTCTGAATTCTCGTCTGCAGCTCGTTTCTTTTTTTCCTTTCGTTCCCACTTTCGTTTTTGTTTTCTTTTTCGCCAGTGTGCATGATGTGCACCACGGAAGACGTACTGTGTGTCTTACACAGTGTCGTGAAAGAACGTCTTTCTAACCAACTGCCAAATGCGACGGTGCCTGCACCTTTCGCAAACACCGCCTAGATAAGGTCGCACACCTGATACGTTCACTGTTTTACCGGCGCCTTATGGTTGGTAAACACGCCCTGTTTTGAACTGGTCGTGATGACGTTTTCTGGCGTGCTTTTTTAAATGTTCGTCACTGGAGAGAGCAGATTGGTCTAGCGATGACTCTACATGTAGATTCCCTTCTTAGTTAGAATGTTTCGTTCTCACATGCCCCTTCATAAATTCGGGGGTTGTTTAGTAACTAAAGGTTAAACGCCTCCTTTTCGGAAAACATTTTAGTTTATTCATTGACGTAGTCTCTGTTTCGAGGTTCACCCTTAGTCCACGGAGCCTCGATTTGGTTTAGTCCTATCACAAACGTAAGATTGTCAAGTGCACCGAAATACGCATTGGGACGCGGGTTCGATTCCAGGCCGCGGTGGAAGCTTTTCTGATGGAGGCGAAAAGTGAAAACGCCCGTGTGTTCGAGATTTGAGTCTTGTGCCTTCATATGTTGTATACCTGTCTGTTGCTTTGCCCGCCTGTACGATTATGCAATTGGTCGTGTTATCATTGTAGCCATAGAGTTTCATACTAGTATATACTAGTTGCAAATCTGGCGCCACTGTCTAGGAGAGCCGCGCTTCGGCGAGCGTTCCGTCAATGTACCGGGCAGGCACGTTCTACTTGTTCTTGATATGGCTCATAAACAGGCTGAAAAGTTGGCTCTGGCTGCAAAAAAGCGACAATATTACTGTAGAAGGTTCATCAAATTTGTTTTGTTATTATAAAATTGATCCTCCAGAAAGATTAACTTCTCAGTGATTATTTGGACGATTCATGCACGATGAACAAGATAAAAAAACGTATACCCTTTTTCGTTGCTTTTAGCTTCGAGACAAAAAAGAAGCCATACGACTAGCTAAGCCAAGTAGGCGAGTAACGTCGCTAGCGGCAATGGCGCCGCCCACGGCGACCCGCGACTGCAGCGGCAGATTTCCCTCTAGTATATATTAGTATGAAACTCTATGATTGTAGCACCTTCCACTTCTGCTTGGGCCATTTTTGTGGCCTGTAGTATTTTTTTAAATAAACAGATAATATTCGGCGCACCTAGACCACGCACCCAGGTGGTCAAAATTAATTCGGAGCCCGCCACTACGGTTCGCCTCAGCGCCTGTGTAGCGTCGGCGCGTTAAACCTCATGATCAATCAATCAATCAACTAAATCAATCATTCAATCAATAGATCAATCGATCGATAAAATACACATTGACTGTGGTAATGACGTTTTATCAGGTGGCGATTTTCTTCAGCGAGGTTTTCAGTTATGCTATAACGAACAAATGGGACGGGGCCATATCTGGAGGATCTGAGGGGGGAAAGGGGGGGGGGGGTAAGGATCCGGTTGAGAGGCATTCATTTTTTATTTTTCTATTTCGACAATTGATCTGTGGTACGGTGCGTTAATTGTCTCGGTGGAAGGGCATTTTTTCGCGCTCCATCCTGGGCTGTTCTTTTCCCCCTTCGGCTCTTCTGTCAAACAGCGCGATAACGGGGAATTATATTCGCATTTTATTGTGTCGCCATATTGCTGGTAGTCGATAGGCGTGATTCATTTGCTGTCACAAAGAACAGTGGCCATAACCGTCCTAAAGTCTACGAAAGGGCATTTGCTTTCTTTGGAACACTCGCCTCGCGCTGTCCACCACCCTGACTGCAACTTCAACCCCGGGGGCGGGGTTCATGGCGGGATTCTGCGGTTTTTCCAGTCACGAATTGATGCAAAAAGTCCTGCAGACTGCGTTTTCGCATCACTAGACATGACATGGAACCGCCTTTTTGTGTGCGACTTGAGTCCACAGTTAGCAATTGCAGCACCCATTGCACCGACATTTTTTTTTTTTTTTCGTCTGCAATTTATAGGACAGGATTTTGTGCACTTTTTCAATTAAAAGGCCAACAGTATCGGATATCTCGTGCACTTCTTTGCGGGGGTCCTGTACAAACAATTTCACGATTTTTTCTTTTTTACCGACCTCCGAAGTGGCGATCTTCACTGAGCGTAATCGCGTGCCTCCTCTTGAGCTGACCTGCGCGTTCATACTCAGATTCGCTCATCCAAAAGGTAAACAGCCCGCAGCTATAGTGCACAGTCTAAGTGAACCCAACTCGGCTTTTTATCGGCGGAACTGTTCACTCATTTGAAAAAAATTATAATGGCACGAAACCTGTGTCATTTCCAATTTAGAAACATATGCATTCTAACCTATGTCGGACGAAAATAGTGCCACGCCTATCGACAATGTCCTGGCTGAGAGTGATTGAAGGGTGGTACTTGTCAGCCACAACATCTCCTCAAAGGTTGCTCTGCCCCATTATAGAAATTTACCGAACTTGTCAGACGGCGCTCGTGCAGGTGAATATTTTTTATATATCTATTCGGAAGCTTTCCTCTTTAGATCGTGAGGAGATACGGGCTGAGTGGCGGTAATCTCACGCTGATTTGAAACAGACGCTCAGAAACGTCGGTTCGCAAAACGGATGTGGCCCCTGGGGTTTTTGTTGTCTTATGGTGCATTCAGATCTCCGCTCATTGTGCGCTTTTTTTTTCCAATGCTAATTAGCGAAGCTCAATCCCGCTCTGATGAGTTATATGCGCACGTAGATGAACTTTTGAGGTTACAAAATGAAGCTTCTTATTCGCAGAATTTCCTCGCGCAGGAAAAAAAAAAAAAAAAAAACGATAGTCAAAAGTTTTTTTTGTTTTTTTTTTTTATCTTCTGAAAACCACTGAGCGGCTAATTCAAAAGGCTCTACGTAAGTTTGTGCTTGCATAGGAAAATAATTCTTATTAAAAGCACAAATTTTATAGAAATAAATCGCGAAAACAAACTAATCCACTCAACCGGCGGGGTTCTTTTTCGTCCAATTGATCCATTGGCCTTTATCCCCGCGGTAGGCACAGTCTGAACTTGAATGCACACTACAGAGGCTTTAATCACTGATTTGGTAGATTTAATGAGAGCGGCTGGACAGTGAAATGAATAGGACCGTTGTTCAGGAAGCTAGGTGCGTTATTTTCCAAACGCATTTTGTACAAGAGTGGAAATGAATATACCTTTCTTCGTTTTGGTTTTTAGGGAACTTTTCAGTTTGGAAAACCTTACTCTGTAGTCATGCTTTAGAGCGGTTTAAAAGAGGGTGCATTTACTTAAAGCTGGAAATGCGAATCTAAGCTAGGGTTCTTGAAGGTAGGTACAGCTCGTTTGCAGGTGAATTACTCAAGTAGGCTGTGAAGTACGCTATCTGTTTTGTTTTTTCTTAAATGAAGCCTACTACACAGAGCGCTATGATTCTGCATTTACCCTCGGCTTTACGTACATTAATGGGGTCGTTGTTGCTTTTTTGATTCCGTATAATTTGATTCCCGTTCGTATGGTTGGCGTTTTACTTTTTAGGGCATCTTTTTGCATCGCTCATTCACGATCCTTTGGGGCGCCCAACAGACGTTGCTATCGTTGTTGAGTGCAACTCCGAAATGAAGACCATCAACAATCCTGCTTTAGTTTCCTACCACATATTCATATCTTTATCCTTCACACTACGGTCCGTTCACGTGTTCTTTTTTTCTTTACTTTACGATTTTCAGAAAAAATTCTTCCCCTTTCTTTTTTTGCGGCTACACAGGCGTATTACGCAAGACTGTGAGGGTAACACGTTCGCCGGAAACACTTTCTGTGTCACACTTAAAAAGAAAATAGCGCATCATCCCGTCGTTTTTCATACCTTACGTCATGCGCCGTTTTCGCGTTTCTTCGTCATGTATGTTCCCGTGTCTCCAAACGTGCCGTCGTGCAAGGTTACTAGCGCAACTCTTACACCGTGCGGCCCGGGGCGTTCACAGTAGTTTTCACCAGTGCCGTTTATTTCCACCCTCGAACCCAGGGTGCTTGCGTTACCTACATTCTGCTCAGGGGAGACTTGGAGGGGTGCGCGCATTACGACTCCCTTGTTGAAGCTACAAGAAGGGGGAAAACGAGCTCAAGCCGGAGTGCGTTTGGTTAGCCTACGACGTTATTGAGCGCACTGCCGCTGTTGCGCTATGCGGGAGCACGTTTCAAGCGACTCAAACTGGCACCACTTGGAAAAGGGAAAAGGAGTCGCGAGAGGGAGTGCACGACGTCGAGGGTCGCCGGCGGTGTTACAGGCGTCGTTTACGACAGCTTGAACGCCGCTAATGGCTGTCATCGGCCCTCCCATTGGTTGCGTCACTTCGGAGAGCACTCGCGGCCGCTCGCCCGGTGCCGGGTTTTTTGACGACGTCGTCTAATGGACTTAATGGACTCCGACGAAAAGGCGGGCTCACGGTAACACTAAGGGAACGAAAAGTGAGAAAAGAAAAGCGACGGAGCAAAAACGGTGCCGCTAATAGCTTGTGAATTGCCGGAGCGTGCTGTAGCGCCGCTGGACCGGTTTATAAGCTTTGTCAAGCGCTGGCACCGCCCATGTCTCTAACGTTGACAGATCGCTGGCCGGGGCATTAGGGCACTCTTGCCGGGGCCGCGTCGGTTCCTGGCCTTGGGAAAATCGTGTTGCTCTACAGGGCCCTAAGGGTGACCCCACTTTCAAAAAACAAAACAAAAAGCAAACAAAAAGGAAACTCCAGGCTGAATCCTGCTCAGATGATCGTATATGGAGCAGCAGAATATACTTGTACCTTCCCCCGCCGTGTACAAGCGTTTTGCGGGTGCGATCGATTTCAGGTGTTGTTGTTGACGACGGGCCGGGAAGGAGCATCCACTTCTTCGGTACCAACTTAGAGACGCCTCCGACTCCGAAGGTGGCTCGAAGGTGGTGGTGGTGAGCACATTCACTGCACTCATTTGTGGGTCGAAGAGCAGTCGCGTGATGGGACCTTCCGGCGAAGATCCCATTTTCTGAGTCAAATTGTCTGCTGGGCGTCGTAATTCGCCGAATCAGCACACTCATTCGCGTTGATCGGTCGCTCTGAGGTGATTAGGTGAAGCCCACCTGCGTGGACTTGGTGTGTACGCATGGCTACGGTGCCGCCCGAACTGCAGAATAAGCGAATATCTAGAAGAAAGCTATAGCAGAGAGGAAACAATATTGATAGAAACGGCGCGTGTAGTCGTTTTGTTTTACGTTACTACCACTTAGAAAGAGGTTCCCTCGGCGAGTCTCATTGGTTTGACAACAAAAGGCGCCGTAAAGCCTGCTTTGGCTGTACCCCGGTCAGCACTGCAATGGAGCAGCGGTTGAGCGTATCGCGGTGGGTCAGGGGTCCGTATAACTGTCCAGCCTTGTTCATCCATGGCGACAACGGTGCAGGCGTATGTCACAGACATAGTGGGATTTTGACAGTTCGTTGGAGGGCGGACGACGGAAGCGTTTTATTGGGCCGATAAATTTCTCTGGGCGCCCAACTCTGCTTACATGCTTCGAAGGCGAAACCATGCGTGCTATTGTGACGGGTACCTTTTTTATACACGACTGTCTGTCGTCAAAGCAGCCGCGGTGTTTTACCGTCCTCAACTCATTCTAATCCACCTTAATTCATTTAAATCCGTCTTAAACCACCTTAATAGCTACCTTATTCAACCCTAATTTATCCCAGTCTATTTCATTGCACGTTAATATATCTTAATCCTGTTTAATGTCACCCAATTCACCTCGCACCACTTAAATGTCTTAATCCACCATAATTCATATTAATTTGCCTCAATCCAACCCTACTAATCTATACACTAACCAATCATCAATACGTCGTAGTTAACGTTAACTCACCTAAACTGATTTTGACTTATATTAATCCACCTTAATATATATAAATTAATCTTACTAATGAGTAGTGTCAATTACTTATCAATTGTTAAGTTCGGTAATCAATTCTCATTTCTTATACACGGCTGAAACGTTTTCTTTCGTCTCGGTTTTTGCACCGCTCGTGTCAACGCCGGGGCCGTTCAAGGTCACCTTCCTATGAGGCGTATAAGGCTTCCGCTTTTAAACAATGGAATGAAGAAATGTGGGTAGAGTCCCAATTTTAGGAAGCCTCGCGTTTCCGCAGCCAGGGTGTTTGATCAGGCGTCGCTGGTCCCCCGGATGCGGGCTGGAAGTAGAAAGAAAAAAGCGTGATCTGTGGTCGACAGCTACGAAGATCATGAAAGACTCCCGAAAAGGGCGCAAATGAAACGGGAGGGAAAGTGATTAAAGAAGCAATTGCAAAAAGCCGGAAGCAAATGAAAAGGGGAGGCGCTCGTTTCGAGCGCGCCCTCTTGCTTGCTCTCTGTTTGCGAGCACGCTTTAAGCCGGAAGCTCTCGTGCATTCACATGGGCAGGATTTGCCCGGTTCCGTGCGCATGACGCTTGAATAATTCTGGGATCCGCAATTCGAAGTATAATCACGGCCTTTAGTGTTTCGTCCTTATGCCTGCTTGGCAGGTGGTACGGAAGACGTCAAAAGCTGGCGGCCATAAAAGGGCGCTCTTCGTGCAGACAGACGAGGCGTGGGGCCTCCATTTTGTGGGATATGTTACTCATTCTTAATCATCTGGATAAAAATCCTTAAGGCGGCGTTACATTACCGCCACCGCTGAAAAATGAATGCTGATTGCTTCTCGGCAAGAGCGGCGGGTCGGCTTTCCCGCATTGAGACGCTTTGTGCGGGAAAGCAGGAGTTGCAGGCACGCTAGCAACCTGATGGCTCCGTCTCACGCGAAAATGTTCGTTCAAGTCACAGCCCCACCGAACTGAAACCTGGTATGGCAGCATCTTGCATACACGTAAGAGACAGTTACGTTTGAGCCAATGCTTGTAGTTGTAGTCGCTTCAACTAAAATGCACGGTCGTTTGCTACAAATGAAGGGAATATATTAAAGGGGTACTGACACAAAACTTTGAAGGCGAGATAACTTCGGAGATAGATTGGTGTGAACACATATATATCATCTGCAAAATATCAGTGGCGAATACAGCCTAGAACATATTTAAAACCAAGTTTAAAGTGTGCGAAACACAACCGATCAGCCAGCAGAGGACCACGCGCAATCGACATCCCGTGGATATTGTGTAAATAAACAACATCCAAACACGTCACGAGTTTGAGTTTGCCGCTTCCGCACTGCCGGCGTTTTTCGCCGGCGCGCCCGGCTCGCCGCTCCAATCGGAGGGACGGAGGGCGGAGCTTCTGCTGTCCAGAATGAACGACCCGATCGTTGGCAGCGGAGGCGCCGTGATTTCGTCAGCTCGTCGGCTGCAGCTGGCCGCGACCAAAGTTCTACAGCGATTCCAGGCTATCCGTTTCTATTACTTTTTATTTACATTGGATGCTAAAACGCGCCGGAGGCACGAAAAGCCCACTGAGCGAGCCGCACGGTCGCTGTGCAGGCGGCGGCCACGGCCGCGAAATGGCCCAGGCCGGCGCAGGTAGCTCGAGTGATAGCTTGTTACCGCTGCACGAAATTGTGCCCAAGTTCCAACCGTGGTAGCTTATATGAGAAAGGAGTTAATGATGCGATAGCGGCTTGCATTAAAAATTGTCATCTGCACCGCTTACGAGAGCGGCAATCAAATATCCGCCGCAGTGCTAAGCCGAACACATCTATAGGCGGACCTGTAGGCAGACCGGCCGGCTGCTCCGAGCACGCGTCTTGCCACCCACTGTCTCGAGCGTCGCGCGTCGTTCTTTAGCCACGGTAGCATTTGCACTCGCAGCGCCTGCCTCACGTCCACGGTCACATTTTAATTAAGAGGATCGCGAAATCAGTACGTGGGGGTATTCGCAGAAACTGCCGGCGATGCGGATTCGACAGTGCTACGGCAGCTCTGCTCTGTGATATCCCTCCGATGGTCACGTGGTCAGCTTTGTTCACACAAAATCCATCGTTTCGCGGCACCCGCTGAAACCGAAACTGCGACTGGCTGCATTTAAATTCCTCTAATTAAACAACCGTCGCACGCTGAAGCAAATGAGGTTTCTACAGGTTATAAGTAGGTCACTAGCTATTTATCGCAAAAAAAAAAAAAAAAAACAAGATGCAAAATTTTTGTGTCAGTGCCCCTTTAAAACCAGTTGTTAAAATATAGAAGGCTTAATGCATGACCAACAGTGTCCGGGATTGATCTTACTGGTGGCATGTACAGGCAAGGAAAAGAGGCAGTAGATACAAATGAAGCTTGTTTCCGGAAGGTGAAAGCGCGGATAGCCAGTTAGTTTCCGGACTTAATCCGGAAATTTTCCTACTACATTTCCCGTCTCCCACGTTGCGGGAATCGCGGAGCTGTCACCTTAAGCCCGTTCTACATGGTGCGATTTTTCCTACAAAGTCGCAGATGCGGCGCCGCTCGTGCGGCAAAACGACCTTTTTTTGTTGCTGCGGTAAAGTGTCAAATGTTTGGAACGGTCGAGAGTCCCCCGCGAACGCAGCTCGTGCGGCGTAGAGGGGTCGGACCTGCGGCCAGTAGGAACACAGGTTGGTGAACGTCACGGCATCACCACCTGCACGCTTAGCAACTAGTTGGCGTTGCTTGTATACGCGCGGCGTAAGCACGGAGGCACCGAAACAAATGCACGCGCGTTCACAACACGATGTCGCGCGCCGTTTTCATCGAAGGGCTAATCGGTATCCGCGCAAGTAGCGGGCATCACAGCAGGGAAGGAATACAGGAGAACCCAAGAAGAACCGGCTGAGCTAAACCGAGGTGTGCTAAGCGCGCACAGCAAGCGAATCCAAGGTTGTTGCTGTGTTTGTCTTCTCTGCTATGTGTGCCTATATTGATAAATAATTAGCGATTGTTGTATGAAACCGCAGATAAACTCATATTTATTGCGAAACAGTCTGAAACAACTTGCGCAGAAAGTAAAATAAAACATTTTTTTTAATCACAACAAGCTTTGCTCACGGCAGACTTAATTCAGTGTGCAAACAATGCGCCTCTGAAATGCGAAGATCGTGACGTTCGCAGGCCATGTAGACGACATTTCCAAACATTGCGAACTTCGCAAGTGCGAATGTTCGTTCCACCGAATTCGCAGACGAAAAACGCACCATGTCGAACGGACTTTAAATGACATTTCGCTTGCGTGATTCAACAAAACTGGACGTTTAGGAATGTTCGCTAGTACAGGCGGTTCTTCGGAAGCCTTAGCTTCGTTATTAGTGCAGCAGTTCTTATATTTTTTGCTATTCTCTAACCATGTGTGCTTTATGCGGAGGAGACAGCGTAGCGAACAAGTCTCCGGAACAGTGTGCTCCTTGAAATGGCATGCACCGAGTAAAGATACGGCAAATCTTTAGAGGTCGAGTATTTCCAAAAACCTTCGTAGAACTGAACTGCGCGTCGTTTCCACTCGCACTGTCGTAGCCAGCTTCATGATCCGTGCTCTTATGAAGTCCTTCAAAAGTGGATTTTTGTTTTCTCTTTGTATAGCTTGTCTGAGATGGGCCACTTCTAATAATCTGTGAAACATCGCACTTGGACAAAAAGCGTTGGAGGCCGGAAATATGTAAGCTTTAAAGCCGTTGCTTTGTCCCTTACACATCAGAATATCCGGAAACGAGTGCCGTCAAAGGGCCTCACTTTTAATTGATCGCGCCTGCCTTGAAACCCTGTTTTATTTGACCTACACGGGTCGTCATTGCGTTACACAGGCGAATGAATACTGGTGCGTCGGTCGAGAAACAAATAGCAGCGAGAAAGAGGAAGGACTGGACTAGATGGGGAACTTAATACTGAACGGAACAAGACGGATGATTCTAATAAAAGCGGGGACGTCTCATGGAAAGCGATACGGGCTCGGGTTAGAAAGAAGCAACGCAAGCGGTATGCTCGCGGACAAGCACCGACGCCTGCGCGCAACAAAAGAAAGTAACTAACTCAGTGGCGCCGCATATGTGACACGGCAAGTCATTTCGTTTTCGGTCTTCTCTTACGATCTTGAGTGTGATACATGTTTGGACGACGAGCGCTAAGCCAAGGGGTGGCGGAGGGAAAGAAAGCGAAGGAAAACAAAGAGAAAAAGGCACGAGCGATATCACGTCGCGGCAATGTTAAGGACGGGGTCGTATATTGCTGATTGAGCGTTTCTAAAGCGCTATCGACCAGCCGGGAGCGGTGGTCTTAAGCTTCGATCCGGAAGAAGACGGGTGTCGCCGGCTCGGGAAAGCGCTCCAAAACGGGTCAGGCTCGAAAGCGGAAACTTCTACCACCTGGGAATGGTGCGACGTCATTGGAGCTTTCATTCGCTGTCTCCAATTTCATCCGTTTCTCTCTTAGTGTTGAAACTTGTTTTTGTATATGGCTTCATATCAGATCTGCGTCTGTGCTGATTTATGCGCTCGGGTTCCGCAGCGGTGCTCTTAGCGCACGCTCGGTGGGTTAATTCTCGAACGACTGCGTCAGACGTCTCGTTTGCAGGGATGCCTTGATGTGATGGAGCCTGTGAATTAGTCGCAGAAGATGAGGTGACCTTCTTCGAAAACTTGAGGTACAGCCCCGTGTACTACGAAGCACGCCTTAGTGCAGTCTTTGTTGCGATGATACCACCTCTAGGATTTTATTGTGCGTGTTTCAATATTGTACCCACAGCCGTTTTTATTTTGCGCCTGCATCCGACAACAACAACAAAAAAAAAAGCTGTGTTGATGACTCTGTCATAGGAATCGGTAAAACACGAAAGTGAAATGTGCAGCGAAATCTGCAGCTGAGCATGATTTGCGGGTCGGCGGCTGTCTTGTGGGTGTGCTTGGCGAGTGACGTCCTGCTGGCGGGTCGCTTCGGCAAAGGTGTGCTGGCGTCATTTCCGTGACGGATATGACGTCAGTGAAATCTTGGTGTATCCCGGCATAAAACACTTGCGTGTTAAAATATAAAACCCGAAAACGAATAACTCTAAGTATAGCGTACTCTTTAGTGCGAAAGGTTGCTTCCCCGCAAGAAGACCCTGTGTGCAGGGGTGCACCCTTTACAGGCCGCGAGCTTCGTTGAACTGACGTCACCTCCGTGACGGATATGACGCAAGCGAAATCTTCGTGAATCCCGGAATAAAACACTTTCGTGTTGCAAAAAACGGACAGGTCGGCCTGGAATCGAGCACGAAACCTCGTCGTGTTTACAGCCGCAGAACCGCCTGAAGTGACAGGGAGCGCCCTGGCAGTCCCAGGTGCTTGCTCCTTACCGACGACGGCATCGGGAGCTTGATGTTTCCATTTTGGCGCGTTAAGAAACTGTCGTTTTTGTCTTGTAGGCCGGCCTGATCCAGTTTCCACTTCATGGCACCCTTGTTTTGTAAGCGTCTAAGAGGATCCCCACGTGTCGCGGTCATGTAATTGGATACACGGAGAAGGGTGCTGTCCTGAGTCGCCTTTGTTGTTTGTGCGTTTAGCGATGTGCACCTTGTCGGCGAAAAGTGCGCTGATCGTGTGCCGTAATCGGAGTCCGTCCGGCGGCATACCCCGGGGACCATGCCCGCGAGTGATTGTGGGGAGCGAGAGAATGGCGGCACAGCCGACTTTATGGGGCCGGGTGGGTGGCGAAGAAACAGGAGAGCGGCTTGTGACATAGTTGCTACACTCCCGGGAGATTTCTCTTGCCTCTTTTTTTTTTCTCTCATCCTTGGTCTGTTGCGTCCTTCTTCTCCACTGAGCTCGTGTCTCTCCTTTAAGCCGTATTCTCATTGGTCTGCGCCCTCGTGGGGTCCTGATTTCTAGTTGCTGGCTCCACGTGGAAGTGTTCGCATTGCTAGTTTTGCTCTTCTTTTTGTTATTTTTTTCCCTCGTATTTCGAATCTGCCCTCAAATACCCTGGTTCTTCTGGCCTTCTTTTGGCGGTGCTGTGTGTCCCATTTGTCAGAAAGGTGTTTCTCACCACGCCTTCCAAGCCGTACGTCATTCGTTATTTGCTCCAATCGGCTCACACATTGATTTTGTGCTCACTTGTGCGTTTTGTTGTTGTTATGGTTGTTCTTGCACAGCATTCTTTCTCGTTACAGTCGACTCATGTTTAAGCGAATTCCACTGGGACCGCAAAACTTTCAATTATCTGAATTTCCAATTAAACAGAAATCATAAGAACCGCGTTGTTATTAGTCCGTAGCACGCCTTTTTCTTGACTTTGTTCCAAATCTCGACTCGTTGCCCATTCGAGCGTACGGCTCTGGTTGCCCGGATAGCTGAGACTTATGGTTAAGACTAAAATCGAAGCCTGAAGCTCCCACCGCGCACACTGCTCACACGGCGCTGCACGCAACGAAGAAGGTTAAAGGGACCCTGCAAACACTTTTTTCAACTTTTTTCGAAATCTTAAATGCTTGGAGAACGTAGTCGCCCAACACACCCAGTACTTAGATTAGGGGGTCGCAAAGTACCTCAGCCAGAAATTACTGCTCTATGCCCATCAGATAACTTGGGAACTCGCTCAAAATATTTTTCTCTCTTTCCCGGTCTTGACGGTCTTCGACGGCCCGAATTACGTCACTGAGGCTATGTAGCAGCTGTTGGCCGGTTTTTCTTTAGTTGCAGCAATGAACACTTTTCGATAGCAACTTTAAAAATAAAGCCACAAAAACAAAGCAAAAACGGAAGGCGTATCTGGTGCGACGAGCAAATCACGCAGTGCCGCTCCGTGCTGGTGATAACTGTAGCTTTCGCAGTGCTTCCAGACGCGAAGAAAAGAGTGAAAGCGTTTATCGAAAGTGTTGCAGGGTCCCTTTAACGTACGTGCACCACACTAGCGTCGCACTCTCCGTGCCGCCCTGCTGACCAACGTTTATAATATATATATATATATATATATATATATATATATATATAGCGAATCAGAATAGGAAATGAGGGGCTCGTAGAAATAACACAGAAATAAGGGTTGGCAGCCAAGAAAACCTCGGAAAGCAAAGGGGAGGTTGTGGTAGGTCATTGAAACAGATAAAGAATTTGGAAAGAAAGAAAGAAAGCGGAGAAAAAGATGCCCGCCAGGTGGGATCCGAACCCACGACCTCCAGAATACCTACCACAACCTCCCCTTTGCTTTCCGAGGTTTTCTTGGCTGCCAACCCTTTTTTCTGTGTTATATATATATATATATATATATATATATATATATATATATATATATATATATATATATATATATATATATATATATATATATATATATATATATATATATATATCGTTCGCGCTGCGGTGCGACGCCGCTGGCGGCAGGGCGGCAGCACGGAAAGTTCGACGCCAGTGTTTGCATTTAGCTGAAAAGACAGGGATGCGTACGCTGGCGCGAGTCTCAACTAAACTGCCGATTTATCAACTGTGCGCTTTCTCAGTTGCGATGGCGCCGACATAGCGCGGTGGTGCTTCACCTCGATGCTTTTGATTCGAAACAACTTCCAGTTAACCGATATAATGGGTTTTAGCTTCGAATTATCGAGCGACTTTTCCCATTGAGTTGCATGTACAATTCCTAGAACCGGGACATTACTTTGAGTTAACCGAAAATTCCAGTTAAGCGACCTCGAATTATCGAGAGTAGACTTTATATACCTAGCTTGTGTCCACGTCTCGAAAGAATTTTCTTGTACGCTGACTGTGGCTCTTTCGGTGAAGGCGTCATTGGTCGGGTGACACTATTATTCGCCCATGGGATTGACCTCGAACTGTACCTGCAGGGCATTTTTTATGCAGTGTTCACTGATTCGGTTAATTTCTGAGCGGATACTACCTAAGGTTTAAATAAAAATCTTTCCAGCCTTCTGATTTTCCCAAATGAGGACACTTCCGGGTTTCTCGCGTGTTTCTTTAATCCTGTATTTGACGACCTTCCAAGCAAGCTATCCCCAATCGACTTAAAGGTTTGCCGCTCGTTTTGGCGCAGTAGGACGTGGTCGTACGCTCTCAACGTTGCACGTTGTTTGACTGGGTCGTATTAATCCTGTTTTCTTCTTTAAACTCTTCCAGTGCTCGAAAACAGTTTTTAGACCCCATTCTCCCCTTTTAATCCGTGTACTGTGCCCGCTGGCCTTAACCGTGGCCGCTGGAGTGAAAGCGGGCTTAAAGCGCTGACAGGCGGCCGAGCGTCGTCGCCGCCCTGCTTCCGGTTTCGCACCGTAAAATGTCGTCCACGTGCACGTCGCCCAGTTGACTAAATAAAATTGCACAAGGTTTTTATAACTTTCCCTTTCGGTGTGGCCTTTCAGGGTGTCCTTGTTCGTTGCTTAGGCTTATCCCCCCCCCCTCCCCTCCCGATCTCTCAGCCTATATTCACTGGTCCACGTTTTCTCCCCTTGTTTTAAGGAAACACCAAAATCGGGCTATGCCACTTTAAAGCAGACGATGCCACGTAAACAAGCCATTATTCAAAGATAACGTTGCTTACTAACGTACGTACAAAATGGGTATTAAAAAAACCAAAGTGTTTGAGAACAGAACGAAATTACATATTTTATACCTTATTTTGTGCCACACTCCCCCCTCCCCCCCTCCTTGCGGTTTTTTTTTTTTTTTTGGGGGGGGGGGGGGGGGGAATGAGGATTTTGCCGCAGCTGTGTTCGACCTTCGAAACGAATTCTTTTGTCGGGTGTGTGCAGACGCGACAATTGAAGGAATTTTCGGTACTCTATGAGTTATGAGGGCTCGGTCTTCTTACAAAAACGTCAGAAATTAGGCTTTGCGAGGTTTCCGAACTACACTCGGGAACAACTTACGAACGGCAACTGAAGTTGCCGCTGTGCCTCATCACCGCAGCCAGATGCTACTCCGCGTAGCGCAAGTAGCGCGTTACTGGGAATATTTTGAACATGGCACGATCCATTTTCCTGATTTTGTGGACTTAATATGCTTATAAACTACTGCAGTGACGACAAATAGACTAAGTAAAAAAAGGCAGGTGATATTATGCATTCATAGCAATCTCCTTTCAAAACGCGCGCGCCCGTTGACATCCGGGCCCGTCGCTTTGGCGGAGTGATACCGTACATGAGCTGATGCCGTTCTTAACTTGTTCCCGAGTATAGAGCACGTTTCTCTTCGGCTTTTGATTTACGCGACGCCTACTCACGCACGCACGCACGCGCGCACGCACGAGAGAGAGAGAGAGAAAGAGAGTGAGAGAGAAAGAAATCAGCACTTGCTCATTTATTATCTAAGGTTTGTAAATGCGCGCCCTGCTGACAAAAATATTTTCCCATTCTGCTCTCTTCCTCCTTGTTTAAAGCAGAGCCGCGAACTTTTCACGGACAGTTCAGTTCGGCACGCGAACTTCACCAGACGCGTAGCACGCAGCTAGAACTGCTGCCAGTCGCTTGCCATGGCGACGGGAAGCGTGCGCTTGTAGGCTGGCTCGTTAAGCCCGTTCATGGTGCGAATTTATCTGCGAAGTCGCAGCTACGGCGCCGCTCGTGTAGAAAAACGATCTATTTTCCTTGCCGCCGAAGCTACGAAAATTGATCGTTTTGCCGCACGAGCGGCGCCGCAGCTGAAAATTCCCACGTACATTCGCACCATGTAGAACGAGCTTTACAGCAGCGCTCAGTATAGGACGTGACGAAAGACAAAACGCGTTGGCCAGCAGCAGCAGCGGTTTAACTGTGTAGGTAAAAAAAAAATGTGGTTGATTCTTCTTTCATAGGAATCGGTGAAACACGAAAGTGAAATGTGCCTTCACAGGAGCATTTGAATGTTTAATGTGCATCGATATGAACTTGAACACCGCTATTTATATTGCCTCTGTTTGGCACCGTTAGACGCATGAACATTAGACACTGGATTACACGCGCTGTGGAGCATTGCTCAAGTCCGATTGCAGCCCCAGGCGCTCCCAAGCCGTGCGAACAAAACCGAGCGGACTTTCAGCGAATCGTTTGGTGAAGTCACAGTATACGTTACAGCGAAAGGAGTATGACTTGCGGGTCGTCAGCAGTCTGCTTGGCGAGCGACGTCCTGCTGGCGGGTCGCTTAGGCAAAGGTGCGACCACATTGGTCCTGCTCAGTGGCGTGTACGCCAGACGCTTGCGTTGCGACGAGCTCAGCTTGTGGAACGCGGCGGCGGTGTTCCACAAGCTGAGCGGCGTTCCATATAGCTCGGCGGACGGGTAAACACAGCAGCTTCCGCTGCTACACGCACTACTTCGCTTCAACTCTCCTAGACGGCAGCACCATCTGAATGGACAAGTTGCAGGGAAGGACATAAGGCGCGTTCGTACAGCCACCCGCACATGACTTCATGGCGAAGTCGGTAGAGCGTTCCACACCTCCCGTTGCGACCAGACTGATCGTGGGCTCGAAACCTGGCGCCGCTGCCCCAGTGGAACCTTTTGTGGTGACGTCATTTCCGTGACGGATATGACGTCGGTGAGATTTGTGTATCCGGCATAAAACACTTTCTTGTTAAAAAAGTACGGGAGTAGGGCGTGTGGAGGCGGCAAGGTGCTGTAAAAACATACACACATCTCATCAATCAAGGACCTTGTTCCTGCCGCCCTGTAAAGAGCCAAGCAGCGCTGCGGCACACCGGTCTAAGACGTCCCGTGTAGCATTCTGGGGCAAGACGCGGCTGCGCAGGGTCTCTAGTTGCCTGCCCGCGGCGAGCCAGGCTTACAGTTACTACTCTGGAAGACTCCCCAATCGTTTTCATTTCCCCAGCTTTCCTCTCGTCCCGAGATTGGCAACTTGCGAGGCCCCTTCGTTTATTTTCTGTCACAGCCTCAGCGGGAAGGCTGGTCGTCAGTGTCGCGTTGTTACCGGACCGCGAGTCTGCGGCTTCCATATCTGGAAGGTAGTAGTGGCGGGGCGAGCGGCGGCGGCGGCGGCGCAAATTGGCGCAAACAGCGCGTGATTGCTTTGGGCCGTCGTCGCTGCGGGGCTTGCGCGGCTCCTTAAACCGCGAGCGCGCCTTGCGGAATGAACGGCTCGGAGCACTTGTGCTGACGAAAGCGGCTCGGCAGCACGACGCGTCTCCGCTGGACGAAGCAATAACGGCGGCAGCAGCGGCGGCGCGATGAGAAACGAAATGAGGCAGCGAGGAAGGCACGCGGAGGATAAAGCGCGCGCTCCAGGATTGGGGAAGAGAGGTGCGAGAAGAGGCGCTAGTGCGCGTTTACCCCCCCCCCCCCCCCCCCCCCCTTCGTTTGATACTTTCGTACTTGTTTCTTGGTTCGGGCGTAATAACGAAGTTTCCCCTCCTTTATACCAAGTGCCTCAGCAGCTCGGCAATTTCCCCTTTCCGCTGTTTTTCTTCCTCCCTTTCTTTCCTCTTATTATAACAAGTCCGATGTTCCTTTTTCTGTTTTTTTTTCTGTTTTTGGGGGGATGTTCCTCTTCTGAGTGGTGCGCTTTCATTTCCTCGGCTGCCTTTCTCCCCATTTGGCGCGCGGAGATGAACTCCAAGCTCTGCTATTTTGGGCGCTTGTGCGTTCTCTATCGTTATCGCGATGAACGTGTGATGAACGGCAGCACGCGCGGGAAATATGGCCCCGGTGTTTGGGCTATATTTTCGCCGGGTGTTTCGCCGTTGTATTGCAAGTAGCTGAAGCAAGCTTGTTCCCTTGCGACACCACGTATGCCGTAGTGCCTAACACGCGTGCTTTTATGCGGAGAGGAAACAAATAAAAAAGTCAACGAAAATTCGTTCGAATGGGGTTAGCCAACCGTGTGTTAGGCGCGAGGTGAAGTTGGAACTTACTGTACAGCCGGTACACCTTCTTTTCGCACAACTAAGTGACACTTGCGCGCTCTAAACAAAAGTGGAAGAAATTAATCGCCTTGAGACTTGTTTTCTTACATCTTTTACTTGTGTTGGTTGTTCTGTCTTGGCGCGTGTGTGATTTAGGCCGTTGCGCCCCCCCCCCCCCCCCCTCGTTTCTTAAATAAATGGCGCGTCGTTTCGCAGGCCGTTTACACGGCTCTTTCGTTTCAGCGCCTGAAGTAATGGCGATAGCGTTTTTCTTTTTTGTATTTTGTCTTTATGTATCAAGACTGCGTGCTGTTATTCTCTGTTATTCTCTGTCGTGAACCCTGCCCCCGCTCTCCCCAGGCATGTTTCTAAGGTTAAGTTGTGTGTAGTCTGTACACCCTTGTTTGTTTTTTTGTTTGTTTTTGTTTTAGCGGTCACTGCTAATTTTTCATCACTGGGGTGGTGAGTCGCGAAGGGTCGCTAGACGATGTGGCTTTGCTCTTGGAATAACGCCCCGTGTCAGAAAGCACTAATCTCCCGTGCGAGTTGCCGCAACACTCGCCGCGTCGCGTTTCCCGTGTGAAAGAACTCCCCCGCAGGCGACAATGCACTTTCAGCGTCATCTCCGACCGCTTTCCTTCGGCTAATTTCCGTGTGACCTAAGCCTCGGGGCTCGTCATTACGGGGTATATCGGGGACCGCGCTGTATTGAAATCTCTCTGCACGCATCCGTCCGTATAAATCGGCTTGGTTCGCTGAGCCAGCGCTTAAAGTATTCCGTTGCTCGGTGCGCTAGAGTTTGCCGACCGAAACTTCGCGCCTGACCTTTAAAGTGCCGCTTTTTAATCCCTACCCGGGCGCAATTGGGTGCAGGAACCCTGTATCCCCGGCATATTTCGTAGCTAATGTTGAATAAATTAGTTGTGGTGCACTGTACTTGACGTTTACGCGCGTCAGATATATTTCTCAGTTTGGGTTGGCCTGGTGGTCGCCTTTGCGGCGTGTTTCGCAGTGCGGGCGCTATTTCGGCCAGTTGAGCCCTCGAGTACAAAAATAAAATAAAATTAAGAGTCAGCAGCAGAAGTAGCTAAATAACTAAATGACGCTCTTTTTCTATACAACCGCGTCCGCCAATTAATCGCTTTTACGACCGCAGCCTGACCCTGTGGCGACGAATATTCAATTGAGTTAAATTTTACTTTTCTTCGCGGAGAGGCATTGAGGGCTAGAGCCGTTGCTGTTAGGAGAATACCACATGAAATACACAAAGAGGACGAAGTGAGATCAAATAAGAATGAAAATCTGTACAAAAGAATATATAAAAAAACAATCCTTTACAGCTCCACACAGTTATATATTTGTTTCTTTTTCACAGAGGCCGCATGCCTGAGTCGGAAAGTATGGGCAAAATATCTCCCTATCGAACGCTGTTTACATTTCGTCAACAGGGCCCCATTTCGGTGGATGTCTCTCTTGTCACTACACACGTTTCTTAAAGGTAATAGGAATGACAACAAGAGCAGTGATGCCCAGTGGCTATTGTCTTTCTGTGTCCCGTCTGCCACGCTGTGATTAGATGTGATCGTTCAAAAGTATCCCCAAACTTTCCGGAACGTTACTCTAGCCCTATCCATTCACGCGGTTCCACTTTCGATTTGATCTTGCCTTGCTGTCCGCACACCGTCCAGTTTCTTTTTATACTTGAATTCTTGTTGCCGAAAGGACCACTGAGCCGACGAGAAGAGCTGTTCTGAAGAACAAGCCTTTAAAGATTGCCTCATTATTCGCTGAATCCAGGCTAACGATCCGTGGTTATCCTTTTATTATCACCGGGAGCTGCCCACGTGGAAACTCTATCAGAAGGGAAAAGGTTTGGGCGGGTTGGTTGATAGCGCTTGTCCTGTCCTCGCCTCGTCCACTGTTTTTTACTGCGCTTGTTTTCTGTGTGCTAACTCTATCATCTGGTTTCGTTGAGGTTTGATTACTCTATCAAAGGCGATAGTCTTTCTTGGGCTATACTTGTACGCAGAAACTTTGGCCTGCCAGTCTGTCTGTCTGTCTGAAAAGAGATTTGCCCATCGAAGCAGATACATGACGTGCCTAGATGGAACTATAGGTCGGGTAACAAATAGATATTACTAAGGGGAAACTCACACGTCTCTCTCGATTCAGCCACCCGGCCAAAATGAAACGGAAGCTGCTCGATAGTTTTACGTACCCACAGCAAAATCTAAACGTCGAAGTTCGGGGACAATGTTCATACTTGTCAACATTGTTCAACAAGAACCAAACATTACGCAAATATGAGATAGCAGTTCAATACATAAGAGATATTTGCAATGTTCCTTTATTTTAAAAAAATCATGCATGCCTGTTTTTTGCGGTAGCAAATGAAATGCTGCATCCACTGCGGAAAAAAAAAAATCACTCTGTCGCCTGTTGTCGTCCGCCCCGCCACTTTAGCTCCTGGCGGAACTTTAAGAAATCAAACGACAACAGTAACGAAATGTTCCACTAGATAGGGTTCACGCAACGGGAATATGGCAACGTGGTTCTATAAATGTTGAAGTAGGATGCCTCGATTCACGCGCATCTCCGCCGTACGGCAGCGCTGGCATCGAGGCACCCGGCCTGGAGCAGTGGAATGCGGTAAATTTAAATTGACTGGAGCAAACGTCTAGCGTGTTTATCTTGGGAGGAACGAGGCGGGAGAGGAACAGCGGGAAAGAGGCAGGGGCACCAGACGACTATCGTCTATCGTCGACATTTGCAACGACAGGAACAGACACGCGGCCATTTTTTGTGTCATTGAGCATTGTGGGACGGCTGTTAGCAGGGTGGGGAGACACTTTCCATATACAAAACTTGGCGTTTAGAAGTGATCCGTATACATTTCGTTCTCGAGAAGTGCGTCCCTTCCTCGTTCCTACATTTCTGCACTCGCAGCTGGGTGCTCGAGGAGGCGGCGCATTAAGACGTTTTCCCACGGCGGCGGTGGAGCTCGCCAGGCGTGAGCCGCCCACGTTTCCACCCGGAAGTAATGATTGAGCTGCGGCGCTGCACTATGGAGGCCCCGAGGGTCCGATGCCCTCGCGGTTTGTCAAGTGCGTGCACGGCATACCGCGAGGGGCCGGGACCTCCTCGGGTGCCCGCTCGCTTCCGCCGCGGTCTCGGAGGACCCTCGAGTCCTGCTAAAGCCCCTCTCCATTTTGCTCGCAGCACGTTTTCGCGGGGCTGAAAGGAAAGGCGGCGCATCGCTCATTAGCCCCGAAAGGGTAAAAAAGAGGGAAAACAAGGGGGAAAAAAAAGAAGAGGCAAATAATCGTCACGCTGAAATTTCCTTACTGCGACCGTGGAAGGCTGTAGGCAAGAACTTTTCTCTCTTTCTTTTTATCTGCGTTTTTTTTTTCTCTCTCGGATCCTTCAAGGCAGCCGTTTCATTTGGAATCTCGTTTTTATTTTATGCTTTCCTTTCTGCTCGGTTCTTTCTTTTTTGTTCTGAGCGAGATATGGAATATTTTTGCGGCGTGACGACCCGAGGAACAGAAAATGTGGCGAATTTGCAATGAGCGTGCATTAATCTTTATCTCTCTCTCTCTTGTGTGCGGGCTGGCTTATTTTGCATTTTTGGTGCTGGTGGCCCCCGAACACCCCAATTACGTCCGTGTTTTTGTTTTTTTAGCAGCTTTTGTTCGTAACAGTTCTGTGCGAAATTTGGATCAACTCGAAATAAGAGGGCGTTTCTTTTTCGCTTCCGTATTCTAAGCTCTCCCGATTGTTGCTCTCCTTCTCGATCTCGTTCCCAATTTTTCTCCTTGTCGTTTTTATTGCTCTGATTTATATAAGAGAAATCAGTTTAATTCCACATTAAATTGGAACATATAAATTAGAACAACGACTTAGGTTTCTGGTTTTGTTTCCTACGCGTGTGGATATATTCCTATTTTATTGTAAAAGGGAAAAAGCAAGATGACGGCAACATTTTGTTATGAGCACCCCGGGTTATTTCAACTAATTGGCGGCCCTATCACGCCTGATAGCCAAGGACGCTCCCTTCTCGTATCGCGGCGCCTAATTTTCTCATTTGTATTTATAATACAAATGAGACTCTAGCGTAATTAATTATGAAAATTAATCCCCTGGGGTACTAGTCACACATCCTTTCGGCAGTCGAACATTTCCAATATTTCGCTTTCGCAAACCAGATCCTTCAGTTTCTACCGTGGAAGTTCGTATTTTTAAGGTAGCGTTTTTTTTTTTTTTCCTAATGCAGGAGTCGTTTCCTTCTGTTTCAGCTTTGGTGTTTAAAGAAATCGTTAGAGCGGTGAGTGAACGGCAGTTGCGTGTATACACATGCCAGAATCTCATCGCATCTGTTACGGACATCAGTGCGGAAAGCCGCGTCTGGCCAAACATCATACGATGGATGGTTTGCAGACTGCAGTGCATATAAGGTCGCAAAAGAGTTAGCGCTGTAGTGCGTTAAAAGCCGAAGAGTCGCAGGAAAGCTGGCGGCGGTAGTGGCGTTGACCGTGAGTGAAAAATAGTCACCTTGCGGCGACCACTGGAACCCCCGGATTGCAAGACGCTTCTCCAACATATCGCGTGCGAGCAGACGCGAGAGACATGGGAGGCGGCCCTGGCCAGCTCGTCCATTCAAGGGACCCTGCAACACTTTCGATAAGCGCTTTCCCTCTTTCCTTCGCGTCTGGAAGCACTGCGAAAGTTACAGTTATCGCCAGCACGGAGCGGCACTGCGTGATGTGCTCGTCGCACCTGATACGCCTTCCGTTTCTGCTTTGTTCTTGTGGCTTTATTTTTAAAGTTGCCATTGAAAAGCGTTCATTGCTGCAACTTAAAGAAGTACGGCCAACAGCCGCTACATGGCCTCAGCGACGTAATTCGGGCCGTCGAAGACGTCAAGACCGGGAAAGAGAGAAAAATCTTTTGAACGAGTTTCATAGTTATCTGATGGGAATAGAGCAGTGATTTTTGGCTGAGGTACTTTGGACTCCCTAAGATAAGTACTGGGTGTGTTGGGTGACTACGGTCTGCAAGCATTTAACATTTCAAAAAGAGTTCAAAAAAATGTTGCAGGGTCCCTTTCATGATCGGCACTCACGGATCGTCGAAGGCAGGAGCCGTTGCATCTGCTGGCGCTTGTCTATACATCTCCCCGTTGTTTAGAGCAAAGAAAACTATAGGTACATTTGAAGCAAAATATACGTAATTAACCGGCAGTGCCCGCATTCATTTAGTTAGGAACGCTCGTTGGGTTGGTTTTTACTATAGTATGCGAAAAAAGCGACCGCGTAAGAAGAAAAAAAAATGGTGCGTTTGAAATGACGCAGAAAGGCTCCAGCCGCGCAAGAAGAAAATGGCGCGTTCGAAATGCCGAAGAAAGGCTCCAGCCGCGCAAGAAAAAATGGCGCATTCGAAATGACACAGAAAGGCTGCAGCCGCGCAAGAAAAAAAATTACGCGTTCGAAATGACGCAAAACAGCTCCAGCATACGAAATTAAAGCAAGCACAAAAAGAACAGAACTCCCGCTGGCGCAATTTCAGGCAGGGGGCGCGGGAGCACTGCGAAGGCAGGAAATTTGAAATGCATGGGGTGGTAGCAGTGAGCGGATAACGGCGGTACAGCCCATTATGGCGAATCACTGCTCTGCCCTTCCCACATTGAGTGGAACGGCTTTTTATAATCTTACGTAACCCGAATTCTTTAGGGCCGATATAAGGACAAAGGGTGTAGCTCTTCACATGCGCAAAGCACGAGACGACGCGTATACGTAGCACGGTGGAAAACCATTTTTTGTTCGGTTTCCGTAACCATTCGAATCGTTGCATGAACTCAGTAAGCTATGCAATTTCAATTACTCGAAGAAGGGATTATTGGGCCCCACTAACTATACAGTTCCTGACTTTCAGCTCTCTTCGTTTGTATGCAATTTCGCTTTATTCCTAGGTAATGCTGAGCGCACGTTAAAGGATCTGGAAGTCTTTTCTTAGTTTCTATAAATTTCTATAAATCACGTTCTACTCTTTTCTAAGGATCCCCTATATCGCTAGAATGCACTGGGAAGAAACTTTTCGTTTCAGTTATTTTCTATTTCTTCCTCTGCTAGGAGATATAAATTTCTTCGCTTGAACCGGTTCAGTTTTAGTTTTCTTTTTTTTTTTTTTTCGGTTGATGAAATCCGAAGACGTTCGTGAAGGGTGTAGCGTCTGCTGCGTCGATAAAAGCGTGCAGCGTACACTCAGTAGCCTTCTAAAAATTCCGGGACAGTACCTAAAGTACTGGCGCGGGAACTCCCTCAATGGCTCCCATCAGTCCTTTCTGTTGGCAGGCGGCTCCAAATGGACTCTTTGTTCAGAGATTTCTGTTTTAAATTGTATTAATTCGTGCGTTGTCGGTAGGAGGCGCGTTGCCTGTGAAAAGCGTCGCGTTGAAGAATGGGCTAACGCTGTTTTTTTTTTTTTTTCTGTTTCACTTGCCGCCCTTGCAAAAGCCAACTTTGAAGAAAGACGTACGAGTATGCTGTCGTACGTACCGTAAAGAACATTGAGCAAGGTCTTGGGAAACAGGCAAATGGCGGGCACAGGCTTGTTCCTTTCTCCCTGTCGTTATACTTCCTGGCTTGCTCGCCCGTCTGTTCTCCTCCAGCCGGCATTAACCAGCTTTCAAAATAGTAGTCGAACGGAACATGTTCGTTTTGTCTCGCTCCGTGCGCACCTTACGGCAACGGTAATGGCATTGCGTTCAAGGAAGCCATTGTGTGTGCTACTGCTGCGGGGGAAAGGCCTTAGCCTTGCCGTGTCGTCGTCATCGTCATCGTCGGTGGCTGGAGGTAACGAAGCCAGGAGGCCCGACGGTTCTTGGTCTTGCATCTTTGATGAACCTGCAGTGGCGCCCATTAGACGGCGCGAGAGGAGTACAACGCGGCGGCAGTGCGCACACTCCGCCCACTTTTCCCTTAGCCCGACGTCTGCGGAAATGCCGTGCACAGAAGCCAGCCGGAGGCGAAATGGGGCGGCATTCGCATGCGTGAAAGAACACGGTCGCGCGGAATGAGAAGACGGGAACGATTTTATGCCCGCGTGGCGCTGCGACTTTTCTCGCGCGTAACGCCGTATGCGCAGGGAAGCGGAGAGTCTTTTTGTTTGTTGTGTAGGAGGCTTTTTTTCGTCTGTTGTTTCCGGGGTGTTATTGGCGCGAGCCGTGCGCCCCAAAGTCCCCGCCACCATCTCCCAGCCCGTCCCTTTTCTCCCGTTCGCACACGCACGTGTAATCTGAACGTCGGGTCCTATTTGATCGCTTAGTGCCTCTGCGTTTACGCCGCACTTATCTTGACTTTCCTTAACGTTGTAGCTTCTTAGAGGCAGAAGCTGGTATGGTGGCGGCAGGCTTCACAATGCTCGAACTTATTATACGAGTATGTTCCGCAGAGATGAAGCAAATTGCCGGCTGCAGGGGACCTGGTATTTCTGATCTTGAGAAACTCTCTCTCTCTCTCTCTCTCTCTCTCTCTCTCTCTCTCTCTCTCTCTCTCTCTCTCTCTCTCTCTCTCTCTCTCTCTCTCTCTCTCTCTCTCTCTCTCTCACGCGCTTCTATTTTTGCCTCATAAATGTGCTGCCGTGCATGGACCATTCTAGCTAATGCCTAGCTAGTGCCTAGCTAATGGAAGCTGTGTTGCCTAGGGAACTTTCTCCCAGTTAAGATACATTCAGCGTTCAGACACTTCTCAAATGAAGACCGACATGTTGCGCAAGCAGATGGTAATGCTTGTAGACAAACAAGGATGAGTGAAAAATCGCGTCCAGCTTTTTCTGAATATATGTTTCATTTCTTAGAAGTTGTGGATTTTTTTTTTATTTTCGTCATTACTGCTTTATTTCCAAACAAAACGCCAAATTTTGGAGAGCATTTTATAGAAAACCGTGATGTCCCCTAATTACCATCTTGAAACAAACATCAATTTTAACGCCTTAGAGTTACGAAGATCGCGCTGCCGTCTAAAGTAAACTGTGTATATTACTATTACATTTGTAGATTTCACCCGAAAACACCCGAGTTTCAGAATGATTTTCCAGAAAAACCCCGATGTCTCCCCGATTATCTGTTCAAAAAATAACACCCGATTTTTACACCCCGTTTTTAAAAATATATATAAAACCTGAAAACGAAGAATCGTAAATATATCGAGGCGTGTTAAGTAACCCAGGTGGTTATATTTGTATATAGCCCGAGCATCACGTGTTGTATGTACCTGGCTTACTTTTTCTTACCGCTTTGAAGAGGGCACTGAATGCGAGCGCATCAGTCACGCGCTGCCCTGCTTAGTTTGTGAAAAAGGTGGCTTCTCCAGATAGGCCATCGGGGAAAAGCGGTGCCTGAACTTATCGGCAAAGTTCTGCAGGAGGTGACTAAAGCCTTAGGGCCTTCATATAATGACATAAAACTGCTTGTGTTGCGCTAAAACAAATCTCTTCCCAGCAGCACATTAGTGTATGCTAGTAAAGACAACTTTACAACGGCGCGTTATAAGAGGCTTGGTCTCTCTAAAGCTGGCTTGCCGATATTGTGCGCTGCAGTGAAGCGTCCCATAAATCAAGTTTGACTTCTTGCGTGTTTCGCTACTTCATACACTCGGATACACTAAACTCAGTAGCACAACAATCAGTGACATTAAAGGAGCCATGAAGACAAAATACAAGTTGGGTTTATTAGAAATATTGCTTAGTCCCGATAACAATGATACCAATATCATCGCTATCTTTGAACAAATAACGGAGATATTAAAGAAAACGTATGAAGCAGTCGCGACCTCCTAGCAAATTTCCCGCAACTTTTCTATGACGTCGCGGAACCTTGTTTGTGCGATTGGCGGCCGCCTAACTGACCTGTCGCGACGACACATGACTGGACGTCTGTAATGGGGCCTCTAGTTCCATTTGACCGCATCACTTGAATGCTAACGTGCAGTTACGCACTGAAAATTATGTTTTATTGTTGGCCCGTATGACGTCATTCTTGGTCATAACACGTCACTGTGGCGCAAAATTTGAAAGTTTTTAAATAATTCTTGCTTTTTTTTTCGTTAAAAAACATCTTTTGTGGCTGTAATGGAGCTGAGTGAGATACTGAATCCTAGTTCTTTCAAATTAAACGAAGTTGTATTTTCTCTTCATGGCTCCTTTAAACTCGACGGCATAACTTAGTGGGAGGTGATGCTCACACGTTCTAACATCTTAAGAGGAAGCTTAAACGCTCACATGCGTATCTGCTCTAGAGATATGGTGAATAAAATTTTCGAAGCGCATAGTTCGTAGCGCCTTCGTCGGTTGCGACAATCGACCTACCTTGCATCATACCAGCAAGGGTTCACGGGCGCACTTCAGGCCAAGTCTAAGCGGGGTATTTTGTTTTAAAAGCGTAGCGAGGGTCAAGAAATGAACTATACAACAGGAGCAACAACTAAAATACACCCAAGTTGTTAGGGTCCAATGAAGAGTCTCTGAGTTTGTTTTTATGAATGCTTGTGTATGGTGTACCAGTACCAAGACCCTAGGGTTGTTCCTGGGCACCGAAAATAAAAGTTGATTGATTGATTGATTGATTGATTATTATTATTATTATACAGTCGAACCTCGCTATAACGAAGTTGTATCTTAACAGCAAATTAGTTCGTTATATCCAATATTCGTTATAACCGTAGAGGTAAAAATCGGCTGTAACAAATTGACAATCTGACTTCACGCAAAAATACTTGATAAAAGAATTCATTTTTTAGGCTTCCGTTGCATTTCAAGCTGAATGAGCCGGAACATGAGAACGTGAAATTACAACAAAGCAAGGTTCACTTGACAAAGCAGGCCTGCGTCTTTATTTATTTGACGAAGGGTGTGATCTTCATCTGGTGGCCATTCACAGCACCGGGCCTTTATACTTCTGCAGTTTCGGATGCCGAAGGGGTACTCCAAGTAGCTTCTCAGGCTCCTGGTCAAATATTTCTTCGTTATATCCGATATCGCGCGCGGCTCATGGTTTCAGTTTCGTTATAAAAGAATAAGTACCATTGAAATAAAGCGTGACCAAGCAAAGATCGTATTTAGTTCGCTATAGCCGATAATTCGTTATATCAATCAATCAATCAATCAACCTTTATTTTCGGTGCCCAGGAACAACCCTAAGGTCTTGGTGCTGGCACACCATATACAAAACATTAATAAAAGAAACGTAGAACAGCACGGCACAAGACACAAAATCATCGATATGACAGAAAAAATAAAGTAAAAAGACTTACAGAATTTCAGAAAAAAAAGCAAAAAAAAAAACAGTGTTGCAAGCTATGGCCCTCGGCCAGCGAGACGTTCAAGGCACTTGAGAAAAGGAAATATACAACAAGATACACAGTGCATATGATAGAGACAGAGTGTACATATATAACGAGAGTTTAGATTTCTGAAAAGTTACAGTGCAATAAAGTATTAGCGTAAAACGAGCGATGCCTTTGCAATGTCCCATCTTGTCGAGACACACAAAAAACATAGCAACACGTTTGACAGAAAAATAGCGAAAAAACAATGGTAGGAAGAACAGACATAAATGATCAGACCAACAAATCGCAGAGATAATAAAAATGACGAATGAATCAACCAATTAATTGTTTAATACTGTATCCAGGAACGATGTGCTGGTGCGGAAAGAAAAGTGCATGTCTCAGAAAAATATAGAAAATGGCATTGCTTAGTCTGAACGAGAATGAGACACTTTGAGATACACACACGCCGACACACGCACATGACCCGTGCACATATGCAAACAAGGCAAGTGTAAGACATGATTAAAACTCTGTACACTGAAACATGTAAACCGGAAAAAAAGATATTAGCTAAAAATCATGCCACAATGAAGGCATAAAACTTACATACACAAGTGAATCATCGAAACAATTAACATACATACATAGATAAACCTAATCCCGGTAGCATAAAGTGTGTGAGTTGAAGTTACATACTAGGGCAAGCAAACTACTCCTGGATTGCCAAGCTACGCAGTTCCTTACAAAAAGCTGGAAAGGGACGATGGAATACGTCCAAACTTCCTGCGTGCATATTGTATAGGTGCTGAATGCGTCCCACGGGACTTTTGACACGGGCAGGGACATGAAACGGTCTAGGTGCCCTGGTGTTGCCTGTCGGGGTTCTCAAATTTATGGCACCCAACAACTCTGTACAATCAATGAGGCTGTGGACCAGTTTGTACAAAAATAAAAGGTCAGCCTTGGCCCTCCGGCTGTGTAGTGGGTCCATTACAAGCAAGCTGGCGGCATCAACACCAGGATAATCTTTAGCCTTCACAGTAGCGTACCTATGTTTTAGTATTGAGAGAAATTTAGTTTGCACTCTCTCACTGGCCGCCCCGTTGGACCGACACGTTGCATTCCAGACGACGGATGCGTATTCCAATAGAGGGCGGCACATTGAGGTATAGAGCTGAAGAAATGTGTCTGGATAGTTGAATTCTCTGGAGACCCGACATGTTGCACCTAGTGTTCGCAAAGCACGACGGGTAATCTCATTAGTATGAGCTGTAAATGTGAGCTTAGAGTCAAACAAAACTCCCAAGTCTCTGATTTGACATACCCGATTCAGATCTTCTTCACTTATACGATAGGTGAAATTGATATCATCTGTTTTACGGGTATACGACACCACTTTGGTTTTTGCACTGTTGAGTATCAACTTATTTCTGTTGCACCAGTCCGAAAACGCGGCGATATCACATTGCAGTTGTGCACAGTCTGATATGTTGCCAATCACTTTGAATATTTTAATATCGTCTGCGTATAGCAAGAACGATGAGTACTGAATTGCTGTCGAAACATCGTTGACAAAGAGTGAAAACAAAAGAGGTCCAAGGACAGAGCCTTGAGGCACCCCGCTGGTGGCTGAGTACGTTCCGGAGTGTAGCCCGTTACAGTGAACGTAGCAGTGACGACTGGTAAGGTAGTCACGCAGCAGATCTAGCAACGGATCAGGAATGTCAAGGTGGGAAAGTTTTTTACACAACAATGAATGGGAAACCACATCGAATGCCTTGCTAAGGTCACAGTATACCACGTCAAGTTGGCCTCGGTCTTCCACGGCCTCTGACGCATGTTCCATAAAGGAAACTAAGTTTATAGTGGTCGAGCGCCCACGTATAAAACCATGTTGATTTGGAATAATTTCATATCTTACTGTGGATGTAATGAGGGAATGAATTATAGATTCAAAAATTTTAGAAGCACTGCACAGGAGGGAAATCGGTCTATAATTTTTTGCATCTGTTTTTGACCCGGATTTGTGTACAGGTACAACTTTAGCAATTTTCCAACAGTTAGGAAACGATACAGTTGTTAAACACACATACAAGCACTGGAGCAAGGATAGGACTGAAAGCCTTGAGTAGAGCCATGGGAATGCCATCTGGGCCACAGGCTAGCGAGGGCTTCGCGTCCCGTAGGCTTTTTATCACGATTTCCTCCCCTACAAATGCCGTGCTCGGTGCCATACCGCGACAATCGGACATCGGAGCTGACGGAACGTCGCAGGTATCTCTATACACCGTTTTAAACTGCTGGGCGAACGCGGCAGGGACATCATCAATGATTACTCCATCGGAGTTAAGAAGATTAATGCATTCAGTGTTATGCTGGGGTGACCTACTGCGGATATATTTCCATAAATCTTTGGGGCTCCTTTTAAGATTGCTTTCTATGGACGTAATGTATGCAGCATGATCACGATCATACAGTTTTTTACAGAGTGACCGGTATTCTTTAAACTCTAGCTTCCATTTTGTCTCCCCACTCTTTTGAGCTTTTCGGTGGGCACGCTCTTTGCCTTTTAGTGCTGACCGGAGTTCACAAGAGAACCAGAAAGGATACTTCGAAGATTTAGATTTCTTTAGTGGTATATATCTGCGCATACCTTCTTGAAGTACTTTGGTTAATTCACTGGCCTGAAAATTTGGGTCATTTGACGCGAGGATTGCCGACCAATCAAAATTCGACAAGTACTGGTAAAAACTGATGTAGTCACCTGCAGCAAAATTATAGCGGGGGAATTCGGAAACACGTGGCTTGTCCTTTTGCACATAACTTTGAATAGGTAGTACTATGGATAAGGGTGGATGGTAATTGTCCGGGGTAACCAAACCAGTAGGGCTTGTGTTGACACTGAAGTTTTCGATGTTTGAAAAACAAAGGTCAAGTAAGCTCCCAGCAGAGTTCACAACGTGGTTGCACTGTTCAAGACCAGTAAATGAAATGAAGTCCAGTAAGGCTGAGGCCTTTTGAAGAACGTAGCTATTGTAATGAGAAATACTAAGGTCACCCCATTCTATTCCCGGCGAGTTAAAGTCACCAAGAATTACGATACGGTGTCTAGGATGTGAGGAAATTACATTTTCAATCGGTGCTAAACAAGTTTGAAAAGAAACCGGAGCTATGTTAGGAGCTAAGTAAAATGCACCAAGCAGGACGCGCTCGCCACCGATGCAACACAAGTCAACCCAGACAGACTCATCCTCTGTCTCCAGGTCTGCGCGCCTCACGCATCTGAATGAGCTATTGACGGCTATCAAAGCTCCCCCTCCAGTGCGTTTAAGGCCAGATGTGGCACGGTCACTGCGGAACACATTGTAATAAGGCGGAAAATAATCTTTTGAAGAGATACTGGGTAAGAGCCAGGTCTCCGTAAGAACAATCACAGAAAAAATTGAGGAAGATACATTACAAAAAAACTCGTTTGCTTTAGTCCTTAGACCACGAACATTTTAATACAAAACGTTAAGGGACCTAATCATGAGTGACCTGTTCATATCAGTGCTCTTTATAACGAGTTTCAACTGTATTATTATTTCATATTATTATTATTATTATTATTATTATTATTATTATTATTATTATTATTATTATTATTATTATTGTGTCGGATTACAATGTGTGTCGGATTACAAAGGAATTCTCTTCTCCAGATCCATTTCTAATGCTATACAATGCAATATGTATCCCCCAGTTAGAATATGCTTCTGTTGCCTGGAACGGCATCTCCAAATCTAGTAGTGAATTAATAGAACGTGTGCAGAAGAAGTTTTTATCCATATTTAAGCACCGTCATCACAATCACAGTTCGGGTCCTGATTCTGACTTACCCATAGTTCCTTCCATTCCTTCGTTGACCTGCAGACGTATGCGTGCAGACCTTACATTTCTTCACAAAATTGTTCATGGTGACCTTTCTTGTGCAGACCTGCTTAACTGTTTAGAGTTTAGTGTTCCACAGAGGCCCACCAGGTCGCATCGCCCTTTCTTGACCGCTGCGCGCAACTCCAATCATTCTCCTGTGCGCAGAATACAGAATTGCTACAACCGCTTCTCTGAACGCCTTGACATCTTTCAAAGCTCCTTTACAATTTACCGTACTGCTTTGTTGAACACAGTATGTTAAACATCTATGATATCTCTGTCGTTCGTTTTTCTTTTTTTTATTGCTGAAATTTGGTTTCTCTGTGGTTCTGTTTAACCAATATAGTTGCCTGTTTTTGAAACTGTTTACTTATCATGGTTGTCTTATCATTTGTCTGTATACTTTGTCATTGTTCTTGTCGTCTTACTGTTAAACTTTGTTCTCTGCTTGTTGTGTTTTCATTACAATAAGCTGAGCCACAAAGGCATCTTCTTTTTCTTTTTTACCTGTACCCAGGCTCCGCCTGTGCTTTTTATTTCTGTAATTTTCGCTACTTCAATTTGTGTGTGTGTTGTCGCTTGTTTGTTTCTTTCAATATGTTTCTTGTATTTTGTTTTCATGTAACTATCCGTGCGCCAGCACCCAGGCCTCTGGCTGTTCCTGGGCACGTAAATAAACATGATTGATTGATTGATTGATTGATTGATTGATTGATTGATTGATTATTATTATTATTATTATTATTATTATTATTATTATTATTATTATTATTATTATTATTATTATTATTATTATTATTATTATTTAAAGCCCTCGTTTTCTTCTGGGCCAGATGGTATTCCTGCTGCAATTCTAAAAACGTATGCAAATATATTTGTTCCTGTGTTCACCTCAATATTTAATAACTGTCTCCGGTCTGGCACGTACCCTCGATCATGGAAAATCTGTCGTGTATTCCCTGTTTTCAAGTCAGGCCCAAAAACCGACCCCATGAACTATAGGCCAGTGTCGCTTCTTTGTTCTGCCTCTAAAATATTCGAGTTATCTCTTCATAAGGTCTTGTCTTTCTCACTTAAACACGTTCTCATTCCTAATCAACATGGCTTCATGCGTGGTCGCTCAACTTCCACAAACCTCGCATGCTTCATGGAGCAGGCTGTCCCAGCAGTCATTGGTAGAAGCCAGCTTGATGCGGTCTACTGTGACATGAGCAAGGCCTTTGATGTAGTCAACCACTCGTTATTGCTTGCCAAGCTCATTCTGTTAGATGTTCACGCTTCCTTAGTGGGTCTTATACGTTGCTATCTCCAGGAGCGATATTGCTATGTAAGTGTTAATGATCAAACATCATTTAGGTACAAAGCAACCAGTGGTGTACCCCAGGGCTCTGTTCTGGGCCCCCTTCTTTTTTCCATTTTCATTAACGATGTTGCTTCTGCCATTAAAAATTCTTCTTTTTTGTTGTATGCTGATGATGTGAAAATCTTCAGAGAAGTGCGTAATGTTCAGGACTGTAATTCTCTTCAGGCTGATATCGTGTCATTCCATCGTTGGTGCACCAAAAACGACTTAATTTTGAACCCCTCAAAAACGAAAGTTGTTTCCTATAGTAGGAAAACTCAACAGCTGCAATACTCCTATAAAATAGCAAGCACTGCACTGCCGAGGGTGACCGAAATTCGGGACTTGGGAGTACTATTTGATTCTTCACTGACTTTCTCTTCCCACGTTACACAAATTACCGGACGCTCTCTTCGATGTCTGGGTGCTGTCTGCAGGTATTCTAGAGAGTTTAAAAGTCCTCTTCCTTTCTTAAAGTTGTATTCGGCTCTGTGCTTACCTCTTCTCGAATACGGTTCTGTTGTTTGGAATGGAACTTGCAAGTCCAATAGTGACCGCATCGAAAGGGTTCAAAATAAGTTCCTTTCTATCTTTAGGCACCGTTTCCGTCATGTACAAGAAGACGCAAACGGCAGCACGTCTTGTCTCAAAAGTATTCCTTCCCTTTGGTGTCGACGAATGAGAGCTGACATTATCTTTCTTTATAAACTTCTTCATGGTGATATTTTGTGTGATGACTTGGTTGCACTTATCAATGTCAACTTGCCGAACAAACTTTTCCGAAGATTTCGAACTTTCAGAACGGATGCTTTAAGTAAACGATGCTCGTCCATCTGCAGAATACAATGTGCATATAATGAATATTCTGATCGTCTTGATATATTCCAGAGCTCTTTGTCTTTGTTCTCTAATGAATTGAAAACTGTTGTAACTTAAGTGCCTTTATGTCATTTATGTGCCGTATTTCTGTTCCGTATTTATTTTATGCAAATCATCATCTTGCTTGTTTGTTTTTCACTTTTCCTGATTTTGTATTGCTTGAATTTCTGTCGGTTTAAGTGTCAGTGCTTGTAACGCTGAACTTCGTTTTTCCATTTTGAAACTTCCTGACATTTTGTTACAAAACCTTTGTTTTATGTGTATAATCTATCTCCGTCATGTGCATTGAGTATTTGCTTGTGTATTTTCAATTTTTCACGTGCCTTCAACGTTTTGCTGGCCGGGTGTCATGGCTTCTAACACTAGGCTTCCTTTTTTTTTTTGCTGTTTTGCTGTTTTGTTTTCTGGGATCTCTGTAACTATTTTTATCTTATTGTTTCTTTCATATATACGGTTTTCTGTGTTGTGTTGTCTTGATTTTAGTTTGTTTTTATGAATGCTTGTATATGGTGTACCAGTACCAAGACCCTAGGGTTGTTCCTGGGCACCAAAAATAAAGGTTGATTGATTGATTGATTGATTGATTGATCTTCATCATCATCACCATCATCATCGTCACAGTCCTGGCTTGCTGGTAACTACTGCGCCGCTGGACGAGAGGAGGAGAAATGCCGAAATGCCAAGTTTATCCGAACTGCTGCCGCCCCCGCCGTGTCCGCTCTTCCACGTGGCTCTGCGCATGCCCAGGCGTTGTATGGCAGCTCGCGCTCCTTGTGTTCTATTTTTAAGGCACGCGCAGCCAATAGGAATTTATTTACGCTCCGCGTTTCTACGACGGCGGCTCTTCAATCAGTGAGACGGTAGTGCTGTCGCAATAAATGTGGCTGATAGCCTGATTGAAACGCGCTAGAAAGCAGCGTGACGGGAAATCAACGCTTTCTGAACTTGTTGCACGAGAAGATTTCGCACTCGCGCTCGGCTCGGTGTCGACACAGAGCCTCGTGAGGTCGCGACACCACGCCAGCGCAGAGTGTTCGCTGACGTCGTGAAGCGCCGCCTGTCGAGGCTGGTGGCGAAATGAGATATCAGAAGGCGCGTGTCTGTGGCTTGCAAGAGCATTCTGTCTTCTACCGGTAGTCGTCACGTGTCGGGGCAGTGACGAAAGCAGCTACACGGCTTGTCCACCGATATTCGGCGTTATTTCGGATTGTGAAAGAGGACACTAGGGAGGTTACATGGCGCTTTTTTCTCAGAGAAAATCCGCCGATATATATTTCTCGAGCGAGCTCCCTGCGGGGCAATTTGTGTATGTTCTATATAAATCCGCGCGTGTTTATGTGTGTGTGCTTGCGGGCGGGCCTTCCCCTGTCCTCCCCGCCGGGGTTTGAAGGTACGGGGCAGTGTTTCGTAATCCTGGACACGGGCAGTCATCCCAGGCGTTTTTTCTCCGTCGCCCCGGCGTGCCACTTCCCGGGTTCGGCTGTTTGCGTTTCGTCCCGACATCTTGCTTCGCCCGAGGCGGCCTTGGCGGGCGGCCGAACGACAGGGGCTTGACTCTTTTGCTGTTTTCCCGATCGCTCGGTTCGCCTGGGAGTCGCTCAGACTACTGATTGCCACGCCGAGCTTTCCGGTGACACTACTATACGCTCTCTATACGTCTGACCCGTGAAGGCTTCCCTTTCTATCTCTGCTTTTACTCGCGTTTACTCTTCGTTTATTTTGAGGTATCGGCCCTCCGTTGGCACCACTCTTCTCGTTTCCTTTTCCGACATTTTCTCCCCGTGTGCTATTTGTATTTACTGCGGCCCGTCTCTGTTTGGGGTTTAGATTTGTCGGCAAGGATTTGGATTGTTCCCTCGTCTTTTCTCGCGACTGCGGCTCTGCGCGAGAGAGGTTTGTTTAGAGGACGGCTTGAAGAAAGTGCTTACGTGCGTCGGCGTTTGCGAGTCTGTCGTCTGTCGAGGCCGCGCTTCTCCGGAGTGCCGCTGTAATAAGGGAACTGAGGAAACTAGGACGGAAAAACCGGAGGATACTGCTTACGGGCATTGAAGGGAGATTTGTGGGAAAAAGCAGGCACCTTCAGAAGGCACGAGGTGAAAAAAACGGGATGATTCCGGGGAAAATACACACTCGGATAGTGAGGAAGTTCTGGATACTCAAACGGAATGAAACAGGAGCTTTACTTGACATTTGCGAAACGTCTACAGTACAAACAATAGCTGGATGCGGCTTCAGTTGGATTGAGATGCTGTCGTTTCGTCACTCGTCACTCTAACAAATTAGTATACACTTCCGGTACAGCGAATGCCCTTGCCTATTGTCTCGCTCATAATGCAGTTTGCGGTTATTGACATGTAATGGCGAAGGGACCTAGTGAGGAAGGAATGTTGACAGAAATTAAATAAGCGTTCCTGTTGGCTGTGAAACATGTTGGCTGTGTTCATCGTGAACGCAGATGATTACTGTGTAGGCATGGCATCTATGAGTTTGTCAAAGAAAAAAAAAAGATTATCTGAACTAGCACTTGCCACGGCGAAAAAATGAACCACCTGACTTCCTCGCGATAAATTTTTCGAGATTGCTTCGCACATGTTCGAGCATGCGGTATTTCTGTATATCTTCTTTTGTGTGTGGTAGAAGAGTTCAGTTGATGTCCAGCGCTAGTCCTGTGTAGTCTCTTCTTTGTTGTCGCGTCTCTACCGCGCTATTTTAACATGTTTCCCATGCAGCTCAAACCAACTAGCCCACATTCATGCATTAACAAGTATTCCTGTTGGCTGTTTAGCTATTCTTGATATTGGCGGTGTTGGTCAAAAAGAAAATTTCTTAAGCATTAGTTCAGTCAAATAATGAACACAATCAATCAATCAATCAATCAATCAATCAATCAATCAATCAATCAATCAATCAATCAATCAACCAGTCAGTCAGTCAGTTCTGACCTTTGTTCCGATTTGGCTGCCTTCATCACAGCACACTGGGCGTCGTATTAGTATAATTAAACAAGCTCCCATGCGCTCGTAAAACAATATCGTCCCTGCCGTGAAAGGGAAAAGAAACAATTTTCTCGCAGAAAGCTAAATCTTTAATCAGGTTTCTATCACTTGGTCGTATGATATCACACACGGCACTGCGATATAAATTGCTCGTGAAGTTGAGAAACTGCGAATAGTTCTCATCGGCTCCGAAAAAAAGGCAGCGAGTCGCGACGGGGGTTTCGTAATAGTAGCTGATTTGCGGTGGTGGCTGCTTACCACGGCCTCCGCTACTATTCGAGGAACCCAACCACGCTTCCGACTGGTAGAGCGGTGAACCGCATCCATATTTATGTCCGGTCGAGCACCCTGTTGTGCGCTTAAGCGGATAATCTCCGGGCTAAAAATAGCTGTCATCCCCGTCTCCGCTGTGCCAACTCAGAGCGACGTGAAACGGTGCAGCGATCCCACGATTATACCGCGCGCTTCGAGAATAGCTGCACGAATATTTTCTTTTTCTTCTTCTTCTTCTCATTAAATGTCCCGCTTGCTCAACGCTTTCTTTCTGACACCCGCACGATCTTCTCATGATTGCAAGTCTTCGTGTTAGAAGCAACCGTGTATAAGGAGCTGTTCTTTCAAAGTTCTTATACCCCTGCTACATTGGGGTCTAAATGTCATTTGAACCAAGTGTCATTTGGCTCAAATGCCAAGTTGTGCTGCTACACTAGGTTTTTAAATGCCATTTGGCTCAAATGACATTTGAGCCAAATGAGCACCGAGAGAGACATTTAAGATTTCAAATGCCATTTCCAGCACTCTCGGACGCAGCGTCTCCGATAGGCAATAAAAAATATAATACTTCCGTACGTAAAACAAACAAAATATTGTTGTTTGTGAAACTTTGTTCACTGTTTATTTACTTAAAATACGAAATCAACATATTTAATTTTCATACTCTCAAAACCAGTGGGTCAGTTGCAAAAAACACAAACAAAAACAACGCAAGACAGCCATATTTAGAGTCAGATCTGGTGTCTCTTCTAATTTGATATCATTTTACTGCCTCGGACTGCTCCTAAGTTTGATTGTTGTATTAGTGTACGAAAACGGAATGGGAATGGGACAACAACAGCGCCACTACAGCACAGCGAACGGTTGTGAAAGCTTTCAAATGCCATCGAAATTGTAGTGTAGCACGGCGGATTCTGAATGGCATTTGAAGCTACCCATTTGAGTCAAATGACATTTGGTTCAAATGACATTTGGACCCCAGTGTAGCAGGGGTATTAGTGTGCTTAAAATAATTTTGATTCGCATTCAAAATTACGCTTCTATAACTGGAGTTCTCGTATAGGAGCGAGTAAAACACTGATTTTGCTATAATCAGCGTTGATGGTAAATAGTACAACAGGAAAAAAAAGCACAGGACAAACGCTGGTTAGCGTTCGTCCTTTGGTTTTTTCTCTGTTGCGTTCCGTCCTTGCGCTAGATAATGTACCCAGTATCATCAAACCAACCAGCCCAACTTTCCGTCCTTTATTCGTTGAGGGTGGTTCACTCGGGAAACCATCATCACTTTCGCGACTAAAAGCAAACACGTCGGAAGAAAAAAAAAATAACAAGAGTAGAGGCTTTCTTCGTTTTTATTTTATTTGTCTCATTTGCATCGTTGTAAGTGTGCGCGTTTTATAGCGTTATTTTCGGGCGCATATTATTCGGAGCTCAAGGAAAGTAGTAATAAATGCATCTTAATGAACCGAGTGTGTCAGCGTGGAGGGATGGAAGAAAATGCGAGTGCCCGGTAGACGTGCGGACTATAAAGTGGGAACTCGTCTTTGTTCCTGTAATTACCCTGGGATATGCGATGTCCCCGAGACGCCATGTGACATATTGTTATCCCCCCCGTCTCCCTCCCCCCAGTAACACCCCCCTCTCCCTCTCTTTCACCAGTGGCTGTGAGGCGAATGGCCGGAACACACTGGCGTTTGTTTTCGCCTCCTGCAGATGTTGATGTATCATAGAACAAACTGGTGTAGAAGATATCGTAGTTAAAGCAAAGATAAAGAACTCGTCTTGGGCTGGCCGTGTAGTGAGACGAACAGACAGGCGGTGGACAATTAGGGTAACAGAGTGGCTGCCAAGAGATGGGTCGAGAAGAAGGGGAAGGCCGACAACACGATGGAGGGATGAAATACGGAACTTCGGGGGCAAACGCTGGGCTCGATTAGCACAGGACGGGAGCGGTTTTAGCCACCAGCCACCAGCGTTCTCTTCTTTTTTTTTTTTTTTTTTTTTTTTTTACGTGCGCCAAAACCTCGACACAAGGGCGATTTCGCTTTTCGCCTCCCTCAGGAAAGCAGCCATCGCGGCCGGGATCGAATTCGCGTCCTTGGGCTCTGCAGCAGCACAACGCCTTAGCCACTGCGCCAACCCGGCGGGTAAGCATATATTATGAAGGCGTGGTTTAGTTTCGTACAGGTAGAACGGTGGCATGTTTTATTGACTAAATTGTTAGTGATACCTGCAATGTTACATCGTGCGAAAGAGAAGATGACTCCTTAAAAGATTGTAACAAGTAAGTCTTTCTTTTTAAATAAAATTGTTTTTGAGGTACCACGCTCCCCTCCCCCCAAATGATCCCCCTCATTCTTTCACGCAAACGTGTTTATACCGGTACCCTTGAAAAATTAATTGATCTCTTATTTGTATTGTATTTTCCTTCGTGGAGGACTATTTAAGCATCTGGGGAATGCTAGCGCTTTAGTTAATTTTTGATGTGTAGAGTATACGTAAAGTACCGTGTTACCTTGGCTGCCGCCTCCCGGGCTGCCTCGAACTGCCTCTTTGAAACCCACGCTACTTAAGGTTAGAAAAATAAACGCTCCTTTTTGTGAGCGAGAACCTCTTGTATGAATTTCAATATGATACGAATTCGGAAAATTCTCCCTCCAAAGGGTATTGCGAACATTGGATAAAATTTTTTGTGTTACTGACTTCATGCTCGCCTAGAGATGATGACATTGTATACAGTATAGACCAGAGCTTCTTTCAGAGATGCGGTCGCGGAAATGGCGCGTAATCGTGTATGTAAAAGAAATTATAGTGGTTGACAGGTAACGGAACTCTGTACGCGACGAGTTTTATTTGATTGATTGCGGTTGCTAATTGGTCGGCGCAGTTTTAGAACGCCTCCGCTTTCATACCCATTCTCCTGCCGGGCCCGCCAGGTCGTGGACCTGTAAAATAGATTGCGATGTGAATGATCATGAATAAATCTTTTTTACGTGCGCCATGGTTAAACAATTTACTAACCCTGTAATGTTGCTTTAGTAAAAAGTTTAGTAAATAAAGTATACTCCCGTTAAGACAAACTCGAAGGGACTATGAAAATGTGTTCCTATCACCAGAAGCTCGTCTTAAGTAAGCGTCATTTTCTTTCGAATTGTGCATATGCTACAAGAGGGCAAGAGTTGTTTGTCTGAACCACTTAATTCGTCATGTCCCAGTGTGTTAACGAAAGAGCACTGTTTTTTTATCTTTGAAAATTGCCGTAATTTGGTAGAATGCCTTTCATTGCGTGCAATCAAGACGACGATGGCTAACGAAGTAAGGTGTTTACAGACGAAACTCGTTTTCACCCGCAAGAAAGGAAGACTAAAAGCGTGTTTTGCGGAACCACCTCCCTGCGGCTTGCTCGCAGTGATGACATCTCACCTCCGTCATTTTTTTTAATCACCAGCGCGGCATTCGCTATGTAATCTGATTTGTCTCAGCTGCTCAGGGCAAGAGTGCACTTGGGAAGAAGATAGCGTATAGCTGCGGTTGCAAGGAAACTCCATTAAGAAGGAGAGCTCGTAGCTGGGCGAGCTGCATGCGTGTCGTTAAATGTGCATGTCATACATGTAAATGTAAATGCGGGACCTTCGTTTTTGATGGTGTGTTGCAATCCATAAGAACGAATCTCGGCGTGCGAAACGGCGGTCGCTAAAACGATTCCGCTAAGATAAAATGGTAAGGTTTGGTACTGTGCGTAAAAAAGTGCATTCGTCATGTGGATGGATAGAAGCGGAGGTGCCGCCAGGCGCTTTTTACGCCTTTAGTGGCTAGTTTACTAGTTAATATATGTTCTTTTTTTTTGTGCTGGCTTGGTTTGTTCTTAACTATACGGGCTTGAGACGGTGCATATATTACACGATAGCCCGCGAAGTTCGTCGAGATTTTACGCAATATTCCTTCGAATAAGCTCTACCCCAGATAATGCGAGCGACCCCTACAATACCAATTAGTCGGGAGAACTGCTAATAGAAGTGAACTCGCCCAATAAACTTGTTATAACGTGTTTTTCTTTTTTTCTGACGTCAACGTGGCCGGATATTCTGAACTAGGGGCAGTGACAGACAGCTTTCGGAAGCCGCTACAAATCTAGTCTCGTAAAGCATTCGCACGCTTGACACTACAATTTGCTCGCGTATTATTATGCATATTGTTTATAAAAAGAAAAGTGGTGCCTTAATGTCAGAAGTAAATCCGCAGTGTCTGGTTGAAAACTTTTTGGTTTTTGCCTGCTGCTGTTATGGTCCGTGTGAGCCGTTTGTGTGTGTGTGTGTGTGTGTGTGTGTGTGTGTGTGTGTGTGTGCGTGCGTGCGTGCGTGCGTGCGTGCGTGCGTGCGTGCGTGCGTGCGTGCGTGCGTGCGTGCGTGCGTGCGTGTGTGTGTGTGTGGTTCCATTGCGCTTTGAGGAACTGCGTGGTTTCAAGTAGTGCTTGGGAATTGCAGTTCGGCTGATCGGCTGAGCTGAGGTCCGTCCTTAGCTCAGCCTCGCTTCATGCAAGTTAGGGACCAGAGTCTGGTTGTTAACCTGTGGAGAAGCGAACTTGTCTATCTGGAGGCAAGACCTGGGGCGAGGGTTAAGTTGCGGAGGTCGGAAAAACTGCTTAAGTTTGAGGTGGGGTTGGAACTGGCGAGGTTCGTTTACTACCTTTAGGGCTGCGTTTTATAGATGCGCGTTAAAGCCTTCGCTTTCCTTCCACGCCCCCCTTCTTTCGCAAAGTAATTGGCAGCCTGGTCTTGGGAGAAAGGGGAGCTCTTTAATGTGAATTCGTGAGGACGTCACTGCCGGCACCACGGCTTGCTACGCCAGACGGGGATGAACACAGCCATGTGGGGCGAATGTCGGACATTGCGGGGACGGCAGCGAGAGGGGAAAAAAAAGTTGAGAATGAGAAATGCTGCTGGAAATGTTCGGAGAGAAATAAAATTTGAAAAGGGTCCCATGAAAGAGAAGAACAACAAATCAAGAAAAAAAAACAAATATAAACATCACGGTGCGAACGAGTGTATACCTGGGTCGCTCACACTGTTTACGATCTTAAGAGATATCTCTAGCTCTCGTCTTGAGCAGTGCCATTTGGGGAAGCGGGAAGCCTATGTCTACATCTGTCTATAGCGACGCTTTTAGTGTGGGTTTTTCGTAATCATTAGACGTTTTCCTTACTTCTTATATTTCACCAAGCCCTCTTAAGTACACCAGTAAAGGTATGCACTACGACGGGCTGACCATAAAATGTTGCTATATTTTAAAAAATAACATTTGCTCGGTTGGTGCAAGCTGTCCAGGACACCTCAGATATTGCAGTGTGCGTAATGGAAGCTGACAAGTTTTTCGTCGATACCTTAATTTAGCTCCCCATTTTGACATCACTTCGCGTCAGCTCTCTCTTAAGCGACGGGTCGTTTTTGTTTGCTAAATATTACAATTTCAACAGAATAAATTTGTTTGGCCAAGCTGAGCTACATGCGTGCTTGTTGAGGACAACCGCACGAGAAGACTCTGACTGATTGATTATGGGGTTTAACGCGCCGACGCTACACAGGCGATGAGGTGCGTCGTAGTGGAGGGCTCCGGGTTAATTTTGACCACCTGGGGATCTTTAACGTGCGCCGAAATCTCGAACATACGGGCGTTTTCGCTTTTCGCCTCCACCAGAAAAGAGGCCGCCGTGGTCCTAGGGCTCAGCAGCACAACGCCATAGCCACTGAGCCACCGCGGTGGGTTACGAGTAAGTTCTTCGTCCACGGCGATTTTTCGGACCCGCTGAAGTGGAAGTGTGGCCGTTGTTTGTATCGTCCGCTCAGCTTCCGACCGAGAATACGACGACTCCTTTACCCGGCCGCAACGTTTCGTGACGACGCAGTGCGAACGCTGGGCAGCGTATTTTATGGTTGTCTACGACGGCAAGAGGGAGAAGGGGGTGGTTCCATGCATAATTAACGGATCACGCGCGCGCCATGGGAGGTTCCATTTTTGATGTAGTCCGCTGCTATGATGACACCCGGGGGATGTCGCCGTCTGAGCGTGGGAGGTGATGTACAGCGACACGAGAGGGAAAATGATCGCGACCGCGCACCAAGCAAATGAGCTGGGGGAGACCGAAACAGAGTCGCTTTTTTTTTTTTTCGTTTCCATGTCTTGGGGTACTGGGGCAATGGCTTGCGCCACTGTGGTATTCCTTTCTTTTTCTCTTTCATGCGAACGGGAGCAACCGCTGCATCTTCCTTGCGCTGGTGTAACCGCATCCCTTAGCGAGAATCATCTTAAATGACGATGGGGAGCCCGGCCAAGCGGGGTTATTGGACACTGCAACGGCGGAAGCGCCGCTGTAATAGGGGCGGGGGACCAATATCTATGGTTATACTATTCTATTATAGTGTACTACACTACACTGCTGTGCTTTGCCGTACTATGCTGTACTATACTATATTTTACCATACTATACTGTACTATACTAACTTGTGCTGTCATATATACTATACTGTACTGTACTGTACTATACTAACTTTTGCTGTACTATATATACTACGATATATGCTATGCTATGCGAGAATATGACAGGTGTACTATATTTTCATCATCATCATTAGCATCATCATTAGCACTGCAGGACGAAAGCCTCTCCCAAAGATTTGTTGTTCTTTGTTTCTTTTGTCGCTCCTGCTTTGTTCGTGCAACAATAGTGATGCAGAGCAAAGAATATCCTAGGACACCTGAGCCCGTTTTATTTATTACAATAATGTATTTGTCTTTCGCAAAACCCCGTGTTGCGTTTGTGGACATGTCCGCTACGTTGTTTCCGTCTGCGGTGGGGGCCGCTTCGCCGTTCCGAATTTCGTTGCCGAAACTGTAACTGCTTCCTAAGCTGTCTGGCATTTGTGTCCGCGGATTGGAACGCACTCCAGTTTTCGTCTTCCGCTAAGTGTTCCGCTCTGCCGCTTCATATCGCGCTGCGCCGAAATTTGGCTGTCACTCGCTCGGGACGGAAGCAACCAACACGCGCGTGACTGCTTTCTGTGTATTTCTCCCTTTATTATTTTTCTATTTCGTGAGCAATAGAGGTAGCTTGGCAAAGCCTTCGCATCGATCAGTCAGAGAGAGAGAGAGAGAGAGAGAGAGAGAGAGAGAGAGAGAGAGAGAGAGAGAGAGAGAGAGAGAGATGCTTTATTGGAAGAGAAAGAACAAGTCGACTCACCCGATAACGGCCTCTCGGGTTGAGGGCACCTCAATCTAGACTGAGTCTAGGACGAGGATAGACAGAAAAAGAAATTGAAAGGGAAGAGATGTAAGATGATGGTTTACAAGACGCGCTGCATGGACACAGCAATGGCAGCATCATAGCCGGTCCGACAGTCCCGTACCTTGAAAAAATACAGCAGGGCACGAAACGCTCTTTCGCGATATGAAGGGCAACATTCCAGGTACAACAGTATTGGAGAGGTGCATGAAGGCAGTCCCAGTTTCGCGTACGACACTCTAAGCGTTGATCGAGCCAGCGAATGGTGCGGACACTCGCACAGTGCATGCGCGAGTGTCTCTATTGAAGGACAGTGTGGGCAGGCGGGTGAACTAGCGATATCAAGCCTGTGACTTCTTTCCGCACAGCGGTGACAGCCGGTTCGCCGACGATCGAAGGAGAAGAGCGCGGTCAGCTCTGGTCAGTCCCGTCGAAGGAAGCGGGTGAGGTGTGTTGCGGGATGCAACGCGGGAGTCAGGGTGCATGGCTTGGCGGCCCCTTCGGATAAGGTACCGCGCGACGTCCAGGGACCTGACTGCTTCACTCTTCGAAGTGGATGGATAATGCGCTTCTTTTGCCAGGCAGTCAGCTTCCTCATTTCCCTTGACGTGAGCAGGTAGCCATGGCAGATGGATGCTAAAGCCTTTGGCACTGAGGCTGTGCAGTTTGCTGGCGAGACAGCTCCGATGGGCCCGGTCGAGCCTCAGGAGGGCAGCCTTCGAATCTGAGAGGATGGCTACTTCCCGGTTGACGAGGTTCTGCTCGGACTTCTTAATGATATCCGCAGCCAAGTGAAGGCCCGCGATTTCTGCCGTTGTGAAGCTGCTGGCCACTGGCAAGCGGCATTGCCTGGCTGAAACGAAGGCAGGCACGATCTTGTCTGGAAGCACGGACCCGTCAGCGAATATCAGCACGTGTCCCGCAAGGGGCTCCAAGCAGGACGCTGCTTCATGCCTTAATTTTCTCTCATGGAATTATCCTTGTTGAGGTCACGTGCGGTATACCACTTATAGTAATCTGATTCGTCAAATGGGGTGGAGGAGGCATGATGTGATCCGTTGGGGGCTGGCCGATCACCGTTTCGAAGGTTCGAACAATCATACCCATTCGAGTGTGAGGTTGTTCTCGTAGCCGTGCGAGGAGGGTGTCTCCGTCTGGAGCCATATGAAGCCGCTCGACATGATTGCGGGCTCGCTGTGGAGCGCGGAGTGCGAGGGGCTAGGCACCGGCTTCAGCAAGGGTGCCCTGCCCGCGAATTGCGATGAGCGTGGCGAGCCTAGAGTGGCCCGACGTGCATTCCTGACCTCGGTTTCCAGTTTCCGATGGCAAGGGACATGGCGTAGAGGACTGCGGAGCACACCATAGCATCGTAAATTCGAAGTGCCCAAGTGTATGAGCACCCATGCCCCTTGGCCAAAAGTTGACGGATGACTTTCAGGACACGACTGGACTGTGTGAGTAGCTTTTGATTGCTGGGCCCCAGGTCAGGCGATGGTCAGCAGGAAGTCCTAGATATCTGACGTGGGTCTTTAGCCGGAACTGCGAGCCGTGTACTTCCGCAGGGGAGGTCCGATACCGTTCTCTAAGGTAGGGGTGGAACTTGATCGCTTCAGACTTGGTAGCCGAAAGCCGCAGTCCGATTGCTGGGATAATTTACGAAACCGCGTCCAGTGCTCTTCACAGAGATTTGTCTGTTCTGACGCCTAAGTCCCCGGGTCCACAGTGCAACACTGAGATGCGGACACAGAACGGCAGAGCGGAGAGACCGCGTCGAGAGAGGTGCACTCGAGAAAAGGGGGAGCTTTCCTTCGCAACGGTGTCGACGTTGCCAAGGCAGCGTCTAGTCAGAACGCGGTGCGCCACCTGCCTTTGCGCCGCCGCCTCGACGGTTCCCGTGACTCCCGACAGCGCTCGCACGCACCGTAGAACCAGAGTCCGTCAAAGCATTGACGGACTCTGGTAGAACGTAGCGTACGTACAGCCAGTGCAGAGCGGAAAAAGCAGGTCGCCGAAGAGAGGCTTGTGCGTCGTACCGAGCGTTAAGTTCGCACCGTAGAGGGACGCGGTGCTCACGCTCACGCATTCTTATATATCCACGAGTGAACCTTCAATTAATTGTTTGTTGTCACATTTGACCTCTTTCTAAACTTATCCCATCCGCGTACCCTTGTTATCGAACCCCCAGGTTGCTTCCCTTTTTGCACGCGTATATCGCTTCACCCGTTTGCGAGCCGCCTGATATGCAGCTACTTGCTTGTTCTCGCAAAGAGGCCTCGCTGCGCGACCGAGCATTGTCACCTCTCCTGGTCTCAGCGAGGCGGGGGGCGTCTATAAGAAGGAGCGCCGCGTCACCTGATCCTTCCTACGGCGCTGGTGTCCGCTCCCCTTTTTATTACCAGGCTCCGTCGTCGTCTGTCTTCTTCTCTACGATCTCTTATTATCGTTTCTTTTTCTCGGCGTCGGCAGCGCCCCCTATTTCTCTCTTCGCTGGCCGTCGATCATGCTGTTGGACACGCGGGGTAGAAACCTCGACGTCATCTATCACGCCCCCGTGCTCTGCTGCGGTGTGGGCCCGAGTGCGCTGTGAAGAGAGGCCAGGACACCGGGACGAAAAAAGAAAAAAAAAGACTAAAAAAATGGTAGGCAGTGGAAAGTTGGAAAAGGTACAAGGGAAACAGAAGTGAACGGAACATATATAGGACAAGGAAATGATGCTCCGCAGGATTTCTCTTTCTTGAGTTCTCTTTGTTTCGGTTTGCTTTCTGCAGTCTTGCGGCCGCGGGTTCTCTGTTATGAGCTGCCTGTCGGCTGGTTGGCACATTGTCTGTGACGCGAAACACCAGCTAGCGAGAGACTCGAGCACGTGAGAAAATGAAATAACAAAGGGGGCTCGAAGTAGGGGAACCTAGCATCATTGTGCCGTTTTTTTCTCGCCTGTTTGACGCTGACCTTTAGCCTGCCTGTACGTAGCCTGCCCCGCACTCTGCAGCCTTCATCGCGTCCCCCATTCATTTTTGCTTATTTTTGTGTTTATTTATTTATATACATTATACACACTAATTCATCATTGCAGTGGGGATAACACAATAAAAATAATAAGCTTGCGGGGGAACACCAGTTATGCAGTCATTGACACAACATATATGGCATTGAGTGCAGGCATGAATGCAGGAATTTGCGCGTATGTATGTACAACCAAGAGCAGAAGTTTACGGACCACGTAAGCAGCAATTTTGAGTTATTTCTCTGCTGCATGGCAGCCTGGAGTACTATGTGCGGTATTTTTCATTAGTTCAGTTCTTATAAGACATATCGCATGCATTCGACGGTTTCTCGGGCTGCTATAGGAAGAAAAATAACCTAAAATTTTGATTTCCCTGGTCCGTAATCTTTTAATCGTGGCTGTCCTTGAATGCAGACACATTTTAAATCACTATTGGAACTAATACGAGCGATTTTTAACGGAAATGTCTCATAGCAGCAGCTTTTGGTGAAAGTGCCTCATGTTACAGGGAATCCTTGTCATGTCAGGTCTGGACAGTTGACCTTACAGGGGAAAAAAAATCACTGACGATTAATATACTTTCGCCGTCACGGCGCATGTCTGCTGCGTCTCAGGAAGTGATCGCGTAGTCAGCGAACGCAAGGCGGTGCGTTCTAAGATATCAAGAAAAACGCGATTCCTATTAAAAGTAGCTCCAAATGGACCGAGAAAGGGAACTAGTCACATTAAAACAAAATTCCGCCTCTCCTCCAAAACAATTACCCATTGGACCCCGAGGAGAAATGTCCATCAGGTCGTCGACTCGTCACACATTTCATTTTAGTTTTCTTTTTGGTGGGCTTGATACCATTACTTCCTTCGTAATCAGTTTGTAACCTCGTTCTTCGCGGTGCGGGTAATTTAATACCAGGAGGTTAGAGCTGCGCAATTAGTTTTACTATGTTGGTTGTATCTCTTCCAAGTTTGCGTCAAGTCTGTTTTCATGCCTCTTTCAGCTAGCCAAGAAGAGCAGCCGTATTCGCAGACGTGAAGTGTATACACGTGAGTTTCTTCCCATTTTTTTTTCACCCTCCGCTACTGTTTCGTCTGGCTTGCATTGAAATTATGTTGAATCAAATTGACCTCCCCCTGCTGTTTCTCGTTGTCTCGTCCTTTTTTATTTATACGGCGTTCTTAGTTTGGGTTCTGGTGTGGTTGCGGATAAGCTGTCCGGCACGCCATGTGGGGCTGTTCGGGATTTCTATGCAGGAATCATGATGTTTATATCAGAAAAAAATTGATGGTTTTTAAGGACTTCCAAGTCTCTAGTGTGGGGACTTTTAAGAGCCGCGCTGGCTGTTAGACATCTGAATAACGCCGACGTTCAGAGTAAGGTGGTTGCTTCAAATGATGAGTCAAAAGTGGGAATGGTGTGAAGCAAACGTTTCAACAGGAGTACGTGTCTTAAAATAAGTCCCCTTGTCCAAGTGATGGCGCCTGCGACAATGCAATCTTTGAAGATTCCTCGCAACTGTTAGCTTTACACGGGTAAACTCTTCCATTGCGTCGCGAAACGCGCTTTCATTAGTTAGAGAATATCAGCCAAGCAACAAACATTCACCCAGTCTTTTTATGTATTCGGCACTCACTCGGCTCCAGTGCCTCTGTTGCATTTATGGTTACTAAAAAGGAAAAAAAATAATGTGAGTATTTTCAAATATGTGTGAAAATTTCAGGACTTTCTAGGTCTTAAAAACAAGCTTCTCAAATTCTGCAGTTTTCAAAGTTTTCAAGGGCCCGCACATGAGCCCTGTTCGTGGCTGACCGCTTTCTGACGTGTCGTGTTGTGGGGTGTTCTGTACTCCCGCCGCCGTCATAAAGTCAACCGGCACTCCCGAGGACCTAACGTGCTCGTGTTTGACAAGCACAGCGCCACATAGCAAATTACAGGTCGCGTTGCGCAGTGTCGTTGCTCGGGCAACCACCGTCATAACAGAGCTTATTCGGGGCTGGTTTTAGTCGGACCCCGCGCTCATTTGTGAGCCGTACGGAATACAGCGCATGGCAACAGTGCGGTTTCATACGCTCAAGCCACGGGTTCGAATACGGGTCTTCACTTCGGACGCCTCAGGCTGCAAGAGTATAGAAAGCTTAGCTTTGTTAGTGTTGACTTTGTGCACATAGGCGTGCACGTGGTCGCGCGCCTGTGTGTTTTAACGGAGGCGAAAAACGAAAACGTCCGTTGCGCGAGATTTCGGCGGAAGTTGAATATGCGCTCCTGTATCTAATTAATCTGCACCCATTCTCTACTGCCTGCATTATAGTCGAGGTGATGCCTCGATGAATAAAACCTCAAATGTATTTTTGGGACTTAGTGCGCGAATTACGAGGACAAAGCACACTGCGCGTCTCTCTCTGCATTCCTCTGTCGAGAATTAAGTCATCTGGGATGAACCTATATATAGCCACAACAATAGATAGATAGCGATAGTTAGATAGGTAACGATAGTTAGATAGATAGCGACCTCTAGATAGCGGTAGTAACAGAATAGCGACAATGCGAAATCAGTTGTGTCGGCAGCCACATTGTAAATAAATCGCTTTATTCGAAATCCATCTTTATACGTAATGTTTTATGGTTCCCGCTGACGTGCATTGGGAGCGAATAATCTCCGCTTTTAACGAATTAATGCGTATAACGTAATCAGCCGTTCCGAGGACGAATTCGTTTAATGAGTGTTTTCCGTGTACATCTGGTTCACCTCGTCACTTAAGCCTGCGAGAGGTTTCGTGTGATCTGGCTAGACATTTAGCGTTTGCATCCCATCCGCTGCAGATGCTCGGGGCAAGGGCGTGCAGTGGCAATATAGGGCCAATAAGAACGTTTTCGTATTCCTAATATATAGAACTGCAGATGATGGCTGCGTGCGCTTTGTCTACGGCCCCTGACCCCGCAGCGCGGCAGTTTCGGACTTCACAGATGGAGAACGGGTGGAACGAATAAATCCAGGTTAACGGCACGAACAATGCGAGCGCCGCGTATAGCACTTGCAGTGTTTCCAACATTAATTTACGCCGCTGCGCGGGGGCTGCCTCGACTCGCGCTCGAATTTCGTGGCCTGCGTGGATGCCTCTCTTTCCTCGCGTTTCGTCCCGGTGAACAAACTCGAACGGTGCCGCAATTTGCCGGCGCGGTACGTGGGTGTAGGTGGGGGAAGCTTCTAAAATTTCTCCCCGGCGAAGCCGCGCCGAAGCCGTACCAAAGAGGGCATGATTGGATTCCCATAGAGCCACCAAATAAGTTCATAATCAGCGAAAAATCTTTTCATGGAGTAACCGTGGAGGCTACTTCATTTTTTATATATATACCTCTCCGTGTTTGTATGGTCCTTATCCCAGTCTGTTTACAGCGTCTCCTATTCAAGAGCTTCCCTCTTATGTGCATCTAACAAAGCCGCAAAGGCTTCCTGCATGCGTGCGGCCTGTTGTGCTTTATTGGATGCGGCGCATCGCTTCTATGGCCACGTGCGCACGTTTTGGCTGGTCCTCTGCCCGCAAAAATGCGGGATCATAACAGTATGCTGCGTGCCATGCAAGACGAGGTTGTTGCGGGATTTGCGTGCGCTGTTTTTACGGAGCTTTTCTTGCACTGTTCTTGCAGTACAGTCAGCGCGTATATTGCAAACTAGAATACGTCCAAAGGCAAGATTGGGAAATCTTTAATGCCGCGAGTATGCAGATAAAGAAAAAAAAAAAAAACAAATTGGCTGCCCTGTTGAAATACTGATACGGGCGAAATAGTAGTATACGGGGGAAATGGTGGCATGCCGAATGGCTTGTAAAGGAAGCTTAACAAAACGAATGGGCTGGTCCACATCGATAGGGCCCACTTAAGGGGTGTTCGCCAGCAATGGGTTTTAACAAACCATAATATAACAAGAACGTTGAGAAGCACTAGAAGAAGCCAGCACTAAACGTTGAGCAATACAGTTAAACGTGGATGCAGCGAACCTCTATGTAACGAATTCCTGGATTTAACGGAGTTCTTCACTTCCCCATTTCCACCTTCATTGAAGCCCGTGTGTCTGCCACCTCTATGTAACGAAGGAGTTGCGACGGTTAACCTGGATGTAACAAATTCGTTACGCTGATGAGTCAAAGTTTCTTGCTCTTTATCTGAAGAATCGGCTGGCGAAATGCACTAATTTAGCGAATTTCGCCCCCACCGCAACCTCTCGTGCGTTGCCACGTGTGAGTGCGGTGTCGGTTAGGTGCTAGGCCTGCCTGTCGGCATGTATTCGCCTGTGTCCCCTGATATCTGTGGTATGGATGGGTTCATGGATGATTTCTGCTTCCTGAATACGAAAAGATTTGTCTCTTCAAGACAAGCTCGCAATTCTAAATGTCGTCTCCGCCAGCGAGAAAGAAGAACCTCACCGCCCGGTACAGTGCCCCACCCCAGCTAGCATACCTTCAACAATTTTTACTGCGGAAAATAGCATGAATTTCACGAAAAGACCCCCTTTCAGCATAAGTTTGGTTCTCGAAACGCGTTAAGGCACAGAAAATACTTAGTTACGTTTGCGAATTCAGGGGCCGTGTAGTAGCAGCAAGCGCAAATCACGCAGTTTGTAAGTGTGAAATATATCCTTGAACAAGGGTGAGTTCAGCATCCCTGATGCCTAGCATATTGGCTCCGTTTCTGCTTCATTCCCGCGAGCTTTGACCCGAAACCGGCATGTAACGGAAACCTGTATGTAACAAAAAAAAATGCGAATTTTTGTGACCTTCGTTATATCCAGGTTTAACTGTATCGCTATACAGCATTCCACCTCTTCTTTGCGCGTCGAGATTTGTGGTCTGACGCGTTTTAAAACCCGATTCTATAGGAGCTGGAGCGGAAAACGCTGAAGCGGAGAGTGGAAGTGGCGAGCTTTGGGAGACCTCGCTTCGCTTTTGCCCATTCGCTCGTCCGCTCCTTTGACGTGGAAGTAAATTGCGGCTGAGTGGCGGGCTTCTCCACCTGTGCCTGTGTGTTTGGTTGCGTTTGCCGACAGGTTTTCGTGCAAAATTGAATTAGCAGGCCCTTCTTAGTACCCAGGACGCGGCACGTCAGAATGCATCAGCCATGTCTTGTATATGGGTGCCGGTTATTTTTGTACCATTCCCACCGCGCGGATGGCCTTTTCGCTGAATAGCATCAGCGCGAACAGCGACGCCCCTACGAAAAGAACACATCCGCGTGAAAAAACGTTTAGGGATTAGGCCAAACAATAATTCTCTCTCTCTCTCTCTCTCTCTCTCTCTCTCTCTCTCTCTCTCTCTCTCTCTCTCTCTCTCTCTCTCTCTCTCTCCATGCGCACGCACACACGCAGGTGCGTACGCACACTCACTCTCCCACTCTCTTTATCTTCCTCTGCACATTTATTGTTTTCATAGGCCTCATTCCATCGCGCTTACATTATTTTGATTCGACACTGCCACGACCACGTCAAGGTTGAACTTTTCAGAAGATGAACACACTCACGCGCGTACGTACAGCGTGCGTGCGTGTGTGTGCGCGCTCTCGTGTGCGTATGTCTGTGTGTGTGTGTGTTGGGAGGGGGGGTCTAAACTTGGATAAATATAACGAAAAACAACGCACAAAAACAGCAGATGAACGGTCGTTACTCTGTGACATGGACTTTATTGCCCACGTAACACTCCGGACGGTACAAGGACTACCTTTTTACTGCCTCTTAATTATGAGAAGTAAAATTGGCTCGCCTTTTGTCTGATCGACGAATAAAAAAGTAATGGCAGTAGTCGCGTGAGCGCTGCACACCGACTAAGATAGAAAACCGGGACGCAACCGTAAGGAATTCGCTACTATAGACCACCGGATTGGCCGACCAAGACTTGCGATCAGTACTTGCACCGGAGGGTCCTACTTCGGCCGAAAGTTGGAGTATGTACGCATAAAAAAATAGTTACTTCCATCGATCGGCTTGAGACCCGGCTGCACTGATCCAAGATAAGTGGACCTGTCCTGCCGCTACGTTCAGTACCTTGATACATTTTTTTCTCTACCCTTCTACTTTTCTTTTTTTCGCTTTTCCTGCGCGTCCCTTCGTAGGGAGCTTTCGAAACATCGCGTTGGGGCCTCTTGGTCATGGCTTCGCTGCTTTACTGCGCCTCACTTCCCTTTTTCCGCTTATAAGGGCCTCCGTGCTTCGTTTTATTTTTATACGAAAGTATAAGCTTCGTCCCGATCGTCTTGTCTCGATTCATTGCTTTATCCAACGTAAAAAGCGCAGCTTTACGAGGTCGTAAAGGTAACGTAAAAAAAAAAACATCAAGTGGACATAAATCGATCCGCTTTTGTTTCTCCGTCATTCTCTCCTTTACCAATTTAAAGGCAAATTAGTTGTGATGTTGCCGAACGTCACTAACGTTACAATAAAACTTAGGAAAATAATTCAGTTCAGAGAATACGAGGAGCAGAATTGTGATTTTCTAAACTGCGGTCAAAGGTTATCGCAGGTGAACACTGATACTGACGCGTGACGTCGTCTTTCATCCGCTTGGTACTTGCAGTATACTGAGACGAGGTAGGCATGGTTAGAATTAGCTGTATTTACACTGTTTACGAAAGGGGAAAATCGGAGACGCAGCAGATGGCCGCTTTAGCTCCTGCCGGGCGCCACACCGATCGTCGTCCTTCTTGTCCTCCACGATTGTCCACATGCCGCGCAGGTAGATTTCTCGTCATAGCAGTGGCTTCACCACTTAGCCAAGGAAGGCTGCACCGTAACAATACCAATGTGGCTTACCTTGAGTCCACATATACATGGGAAAGAAAACTGGTTCTTATAATGACTCTCGCAGTGATTCAGCTGAATTCATTGACATGTCGACTTGGCTGTAAGCACTCCGAATTGCGAAGATTTCTGCGAAACGGCACAGCCTTCCTATGTGCCCGTTAGATTCACGCGGTGGATGTCAACTTTCCGTTTGGGGATTGATTGGGGATTTGGAGATTGGGAAAAATTGGGGATTGATTTTTGGCCGCAACTGGCACATAATGTAACCTGCCGTGGTTGCTCAGTTGGCTAAGTCGTGCTGGTGAGCCCGAGAGTTCGGCACCGGCCGTGGTGGCTGCTTTTCGGCCCCCTCCGGAGCCCTCCACGACGGCGCTCCTCTTAGTCCCGGTGTCATAGCTTCGTGCCATAAAACCAGACGAATTTTTTGAAATTTTTTGGCAAATAAATTTGTCAGAGCAAACATTTATGGTTTATATTCGCTCGTGCAAGTATGCCGTGAGCACTGTCGGACGAGTACAGATGACGAAGCGTGATGCCGCGTTTGCGTGTAGATACGGTCACAATGGATGAACAGCGAAACGGGGGGTACGTGTCCCTTCAGAAAACCAACCGACAAGCCAGTGCGCGATGCGAATAAAATGTTTTTAACTAACTATACAGTTTTAAATCATTGCATCCCGAACACCTGGTCCCAATGAAACAAATGTTTTGAATGCCAAATTTTCAAATTGAGCATGAATGAAACGAATGCCTATTGTTTGTTTCGCACTCGTCAACTTTTGCGCTCTTCAGAAAGGCAAAGCGATTGTAAATGTGATAACATCCAGGGGCCTAATCAAGGAAGAGCGTTGGACATGTTTGTAGAGGTTAATAATGACAAAGAACGCGAAATAAGCAGGAATAAGGAGAAACACAGCAACGAGTGGCTGCTCTTTCGGTTTTTTTTTTTTTTTTTTTCGCGCTTTCTGTCGGCACGAGTTCACGGGGCTGTCGAGGCTGCCAGCGCGGAGACCGAGGTGTGACGTAACTGTAACAATGTCCGAGAACGATTGAAGAACGTCCCACCGTCCCATTCAGCCGCCTGCCCTCCTCCGCACCGTGCGGTGCGGACAGACGCATGCTTATCCCGCAATCATTCCGTCCAGCGTGGTCCCGGGGGTGTGTTTGAGGCTGTCGTTGAAATTGGGTCGATTCACGAAAGCCTTCCGCGAGAGAATCACTGTCCGACGCGTCGCAATCTCCGGTCTGCACATTGCCGTGCTGTATAGCGTACCGTGCACCCTTCCTCTGGCCCTGCGCGCGATCCGGGGCGGTGGCCCAGAAGGCGCGGTCGAGACAAGGGAACCGCTGCGTCCGCCCATCGGATCGATGACGCTGCCCGTGTGCGAAAAATGTGGAAGGGCCAGTGTATCGCGGGTTTTGTCGCGCTCCGTGTGACGTAGGCGGACAACTCTGGGGCCGGCCGGGCTCTAATTGCGGCTCCGCTCCGACAACCTTTTGTAAAGCCAGTCCGTTTCTCTACGACCGCGCCGTAATTTATTGGCGCATGGAAAAAAAGTTACGTTGGCACGAAGAATAATGTCGGGAGGTTTTCTGTGTTCAGACGGCAAGGCTTCGGGGCGTAATAAAGCTGCCGGGTCGTTCGCGCTGCGGGGAGCAGCGCTGCTCCCGACTCGCACCGTTAATGAGCTACGGGAAACCAACACCTCCTAATCAGCTCGCGATAGGGGTACGTAGGGCGAGCCAAGGTTTTACTGTAATGCGGTAGTGGTACATTATGCAGCTTCCTCGCTGTTTGTTCGACTGTGGAATCTGTAAGCCTATAAATGGGCGAATAGAGAGAGAGAGAGAGAGAGGGGGGGGGGGGTAAGGAGGCCAGATGCCCTGAGGGGAGAGAGGTAAAAAGGTAGGGAAAAGGGCAGTTAAGCCGATGCTCACTGTTCATACATTTCTCTGCATATCCATGCAAAGGCTCGCGTTTTCTCTCTATCGTTCCTTCAAAACTTTCGTAACGTGAGTGCTAATGTAAATTTTCACTGTGCTGTCATAAATCTCGAGGGCTCCTTCCTAGCTGAAAACATAAAATCAACGCATAAAAAGCTGCAAGGTGGATTTTTTTTTTACGAGATCTCTATTCTCTTCTATTTTATTCCTCGTTCCCCGGGAAGGCTTAATTGAATGGTCTATGGAAACGTGCCTTAAAGTTTTGTGACGGCAGAAATCGATTAGCGGAAACTGCGCTGAACTGAAGGTCTACTAATTCGATGCAGGGCAGGCAGAACCGAGACGGAACACAGATGCGGAAAAGGGCTCAATCAGCAACTGGGTTGTTCTGAAACAAACAAATAACGCTTGTAAAACATTTGTGAAGCGCTGAGAAACGCCGAAAAAACGGTGATTGGGTGCATAAGATGCTGCGTCGCAATGCACGAGGTCGCAAGTTCGATGCGCGTCCTTTTTGATGATGCTTTCCTGATAAAGGGAAAACAAACAGTGGCGCGTGCACCACATTTTGGCCCCGGTGGACGACCCACATTATTCCAAATCCTAATTAATCCAAATTAATCCGTAGCCTTCCACCACGGCGCGCCTGAAAAGCAGGGTGCATTGCTTAGGTGCGCGAAACCACCCCTATTTGAATTTTTGCTTGTAATTATACCTCTCGCTTTCATTTGTATTTCTCTGTTTTATTGCTTCGTTTAGTGAAAGAAATCGCACTTTTGTGCAGTGCCGCCTTGCTTTTGTGTGGCATTGCGGGGTACTTATTCATTCAGCTCCATACAAAGAACCTGTAGTTGTCCTGTGTCCTCTCCGTACAAAGAACTGGTTGTGTGCGATTGTGGGGACGATAACACACTACGAAGAAGCAGCTCGCGCCTTTGTTGGAAGTGAAGCTTCGCCATAAATCGTCGTGCTTTTTTCTTTGTAATAGTCGTTTCTCGCCATTCATGATATAAGTAAAATCTCGTTTTGTACGGACCTGCAGGGGGTTAGATTTAGTACGCAAGTTGAATGGCCGACTATGATATTGATGAATTACCCGTCGCGGTGGCTGAGAAACGTTGCTATTCTCGCCGCTGCGCACATGGCTTGATGGCTAAGTCGTCGTGCTGCTTATCCCGAGGATGCGGGTTCGATTTCCGACTGCGGGGGCTGCTTTTCTGGTGCTGGCGAAAGCTAAAACAGCCGTGTCGAGATTTCGGCGCTTGCTGAAAGTCCCCAGGTGGTCAAAATTATTCCGGAACCCTCCATTATGGCGCGCCTCATAGCCCAAGTGTAATTCATGAAATTTGAAATTTCATGAATTACCTCCTCCTCCGTCGAGAATGTGCAGTCTTGTTACGTGATTGTACACTATGGAAAGTTGCGTATCGACGGCCTCCTTTTGTACTGGATTAACCTGTGGCTCACTACGTCATTGTACCGTGACGGACGCCGAGGAGCTAGCTGTCGCGCTGGCAACGGCGGAAGGCTTCCAGACGGGCTGGTCATTTACAACAATTTCCGACTCGCAAGATGCCTGTCGACACTTCTTGAAGGGACGAATAAGCCATTGCGCACTCCGTGTACTCCTCCAGGCTAAAGGCGGCGTACCCCAACACCCTGAGCATCCACCTAAGATTCAAACACACGATCCTGTGGTCCCCGGCGCACTTTGGAATAGAGGGGAACATGGAGGCGGATAGGGTAGCTGGAGGCTACACTACCAACCGAGCACCCGATGATTCCGACCTCGAAGAACCCACGCCAGTCTTTCCGGAACACTCGGACACATTGGCATACTACAGGGGTGTCAGGAGAATGAACGAGTCCCTGACGAGGGCAGAGGCCACAGACTGGAGACAGCTGCAGACAGGCACGTTCCCAAATTTACGCATGCTGGGCAAAATTTATCCGACTCGATATGCAGACGCATGCCCATTGTGCCATCAAAAAAAAAAAAACCCACCCTCTTACCACATCACATGGGAATGCCAGAGCACAACGACTTTCCCCGAAATCGCAAACCCTAATTCGGAGCAATGGGAGACACTGCTGGCGAGCGACTGCTGTGGGGACCAGATCGGTCTGATTTAGTGGGCACGCAAAGCAGCTGAGGCCGTTGGAGCCATGGACCAAGGGTACCACTGCTGCTGACCCCGTCGGGAACTGCAGCACGTGGCACAAGAACCCGGTGGAGGGCCGCCCAACCACTCAAAAAATTGGCCGCGCATCTGCTCATCTCGTTGCAAATGTCCCCTCCTTCTCTTCCCCGCTCACCTCTCATGCTGTTCCTCTCCCGTCTCGTTCCTTCCAAGATAACACGCTAGATGTTTGCTCAAGACGATTTAAATTTACCACGTTCCGTTGCTTCAAGTCGGGTGCATCGGAGTCAGCGCTGCCGTACGGCGGTCGAGGCGCCCTGCTACAACGCTTATAGAACCACATCGCCCTATTCCACGAGCTTTCCAAGCGGAATGCGAAACTTATCTAGTGGATCGTTTTCCGCCAGGTAGCGCGGGCAACAGCAGGCGACGGTTTTCTGCAGTTCATGTAGTATTTTATTTGCTATCGCAAAAAGCGAGCATCCGTAAATTTTGAATAAAGCAACACTCCAAATATCTCTCATGTATTGATTTTCTGCCTTATATTTGCGTAATGTCCTGTTCTTGTTCAACAGTGTTGACAAGTATGAACATTAACACCAGAATTAGACATTTAGATTTTGCTGTGAGTATATGAGACTATTGCGCAGCATTTGTTTCACTTCGTCCGGCTGGCTGAATCGAGTGACAGACAGACAGACAGACCAAAATTTTCCCGTTCAAGTAACCCAAGAAAGACTGTCGTCTTTAAAATATATATAAACGTTTTTCCTCCCTTCTCCTCCAATCCGGTCGCCCTAGTTTCTTTGGGGGTACGACGTGCCGCCCCATTTACCTGCCGCGGTCTTCCGCAAGGAGTGCCTAGGCCGCGTCCTTAGAGGTCTGTCTCCTCGGCTGCCGGATCGGCTCAGCCTGCGTCGGCGGATAAGAGGATTAGGGCGGCTCGCCCCAATCTTTTGCGGAACAATGGGACTCCGCAGCGCGCTAGCCTTTTCTTCTCCCTATACTTTCATATAAATGCGTGCATGCCCTGTTCCTTTTTTTTTTCTTTTTCGTCTGGCTGCTGTGGCCTGCGGGCAGATTAGTGTGCGTGGCTCCGTGCTTGAATGACGTCTTGCGACAATGGGGAACACACACACACTCGCACGCATATATATATATATATATATATATATATATATATATATATATATATATATATATATATATATATATATATATATATAGAAAGATAAGTCGGCAGTCTACAACGCCAAAAGAGGCATAAGGGTGTTGTTAAACTTTTTTTTTTCTTTATCACGGGTAATGACGTTACATTATTCCTAATATACGAAAGGCGTGGGTTCGGTCCCCACTCTGGGCGCGTGTTTTTCTTTCTTGCCTTCCGTCTTTCCTATATTAGGAATAATGTAACGTCATTACCCGTGATAAAAAAAAAGTTTTACAACACCCGTATGCCTCTTTTGGCGTTGTAGACTGCCGACTTATCTTTCTATATTTCCTCAACGAGCCCCCCCTCACCTCCTATATATATATATATATATATATATATTAGGTTTTGTCGACGGGGAAGTTGCCTGGGGCGTGCGACAGGGCATATGTCAGACTGAAGCTCTGGATATTTGTAGTGGCAACCTTCTTGCAGACTTGCAAAACACCAGCGAACGGAAATTTTTGCTATAACTTGTCATCTCGCAAGCATATAGAGGCTACGAAGCGCTTGTTGCTCGGTTGCAGTCGTTTATAACTTTGCCGAGGGTTCGACCGGAGTTTTTAGGGCGCAGCCCTTTGTCGTCCGTCTCTGGGCTGAGCCGCTTCGCCGTCGTCGTTACCGAGTGAACGATGGCAACACCGACGAGTGAAAGAAAAAGCGAACGATGAAAGAAAGCAAAGGAGGAGAGTGTCGCGAAATTGTGAGGGGAGGGCGGTTCGCCGTGGCGGCGTGAGCCTGCCCTCTCCGAAAGTGTGTGTTGGGGGAGAGGAGGGGGCAGTATGCTGTGCCCGCACGAGGCGCTTGACGGCGCGAGACGCTTGGCGAAAACGTGAGGGGCGCGTGCGCGTGACGATGATGTGCGTTCGCTTCCTAAACCCAGTTCGCGGTCCCTTCCTGAGACGCACTTCGCGCCGCCGACGCAGAGGCTCATCATCGCTGCCGTCGAGAGAACCCACGAGTGAGTGCTGCCTCAGCGAACTGCTTCTGCGCCCAGATATCGCATTAGGGAATATCGCAATCGCCAGCCAATTTTTGTGGCTACATTGTAGTTTTTGACGAAACGTAAAAAGTTGTGAAGTTGACTTGGGCAGTAAAAACAACATTGCTAGATTACACGACTTATATTTCGACCAGATCAGTCAAAGTATGGTTGAAGTACAGCTTAAAGGCGCGTTGGGTCTATGAAATGAGGAACGCCGACTGATACGCAGGCAAGGTTAGTTCGGTTCAAGTTGAGAAGAATGTAGATCTGTGAAATCGGGGACTTTGTTAGCTCTCAGATTGCCTCCAGAACAGTGAGTCCTCTAGCTCGAGTTGGACTGTCATGAGCTCATTTGAAAGCGCTCTAAATCAGGCGAAAATCTGGCCCTCAAAGACGGACCTTTTTGCGGCGTCCGCGTTCTTCTTCGTTATAACGACGTTCCTCGTATGCCAATTGCGCCTACCACATTTCCGGTTACAGTTTTCCACCGGCCCTTCTCCGGGTTCGCGGCTTGAAAACGGTGCCTCTCCAGTTGCTTTCTTTTGTTTGGTCTAACGATGCTAAGCTGCAGCTCCGTACTATATCATCGCGATACCGGGCTGCTTCGAACGTGGGACCGTGGACGTACTGTTTAAATGCCTAAGTGGGCGGGAGGTGGGGTAAGCTATCAGCGAGAGAAAGATAAATGTTTTATTGAGCCTTAAAAATCTTTAGGGGGGCGTGGTGACCGCCGCACTGGTGGCGGCAGTGCTAAAGTATTTCAAATAGCTGCAGTCTACCAAAACCACACGCCTTGTGAATATTACACCCTGCAGAGCTTTACGTTGTTTGGCGTCTTTTAAAGAGCGCTGAGTGAGTGAGGAGCTGTGTTTCAGAGGTGTAGGTGCAAGGTAGGGGCGTCAATTCGGACAATCGAAAAATTCGCGAATGCGGCGGTTGCTCAGCGTCACCTGAGCAGAGCGAAGTTCCGATCCGTCACGTTGACATGCGGAGGCGCTTCCGGCAGTACGGCCTGGTTCCCACGCGAAAGCCGCTAATTACGGTCACAATGCTGCCCGGTGGCACTCGCTTGATTACGGATATATCGCTGCGCGCCGCTTTGCTTGTTTGTTGCATAGCCGACACGCCGAAATGACGACGGGCGTGCTTTTCTTTTTGTTTCGTCTATGTGCGATCCTTTACTCCTGCATTCACAATTGTTCCATGTGTCTCCTTTGCTCCCTGCACCGTTTTCTCTCTCCCCCTTTTTTGTTTTGTGTCCTTTCTCTTTCAGCGGTTCCCTATGTCATTTTACTTTTGTCTCATTCAGTCTCAAGTCTCATCTTTCTTTCCATGCATGTCTGTCGGTTTTCCTTCTTTCTCACTATGCCTTGTCTTTCTGCTACAGCGCCGCAACGACAAAGGCTGGCGCAGGGACACACAAAAGTGGGGGCACAGTGCTGCAGCGCAATGATTAATTAGCATCCACCCCAGTTCACAATAATCTCCCGCCTGATTTTGGTGACTGCGTCATACCTTGGGCGCTCTTTCGCGCGCATTGTGTGAGCCGTTCGCCCGTACGCGCAAAGCGAAACACATGCGCTGAAAACGACGCGTTTTCCGCACGCGTTTTTTCCCTCTACAAAGCCTTTCCTGCAGGCCTTCACGCGTGTCCCTGACCGCTTCTGCGCTGGTTCCCGGAGAGGGGAGAACGCGCGCGGACGCGCGTCGTTCTCCGCACATATTTCGCCCTTTAAGTGTGCGACCACCAGCTTCTGTAAGTCGCAGTCGGTGTCATAGAATAAGGGTGTCGTATGTTAGTTCTACCCTTACGTCAGCTGTACTTGTCAGACGAGCGTCCCGTAAACTTCCCTTCGTGTTGGGCAAGTCGATTGCCGCCGGAGTGCATAATTTGAGGCTGACCGTTCGAACGTGCGGTCATGCGACTGTGCGCAGGTTCTTCGTTCGCTCATTAGGTGAGCCAACGCTAAGCTAAGCTAAGATGCTGTAAGGGAGGGAAAGATGGAAGAAAAAAGCCCGAAACTGTCCGACTTGGTGTGTCGACACCTGATCAGACCCGTGAGCCAACGCCGTCAGGTAGGCCTGCTACTCCTCCTCCCATACCCGTGCTCTCCTCCTCCCCATACCACCACGCCCTCCCTCCCTTTTCTTTCCCCTCGTCAGTAGCTGCTCGGTGTATTCAAATAGCGGCCACAAAATGCGGTTTGTCAGACGTTGCCGTATGCTTCACGAATGAGGGTCCATATGAATTAGCCTTCAACACGTTCGCGCCTATAGTACCAAACTGTGCTTGCAAAATCTGCAGACCTTGTGTATTCCGAGAGGTAGTCTACGAGGAGCCCGTTATCTTAATTCATGCCAGTGCACAGGGCTTTCTGAAGGAATTTGTGTACGCTTTCATGGTTTCGGGCTCGTATAACTTCGGTCTGTTTGCGTGAGCTCTTGGAAATTCGAATGTGGCGCGTAATTAATTAAAATGTTAAATTCCTTGCTTTTGACAGGATCAGTCTTTCGAGGAGAGGGCTGTAAATGTTTTGTGATTTTTTTCTTTTTTATTTTCTTGTTTTGGGCGTACATTGTTTTTAGATGTGTTTGGAGAAATAACGTGGGACGAGGCATGAATTCTGTTGATCGGGTGCCTTTATGCGGTGACCGAAATACTATGCTGTGTGCGCCCTGCATTGTCTGCGGACGTTGCGCGCACCATCGTCAGCGAGGAAGAAGAATGGGCGCATATTGAACGGATCCAGCGAGGCGGTTACGTGGCTTCGCCATGTGGACAATCCGACTGGGTTTCTGATGTCTTGGGCTCTAGAACGGAGTCGAAGAAAGCGGAGCCCGCAGACTGCAAGAACTGCGTTCACAGCGGCCCTGTCCCTCCCTGCGGAGGTGTATTTGGGCCGCGGCCCTCATTAGTCGCCCCAGGCGGGGCGTTCGTGCCAGAGCTCGTTTGCGCGACTAGCATGCCTCTCGAATTGATTGATCATCGCTGTGTTCGTATACACGCACTGCAGGTCTATATACGCGCAAAGCCGCGGGCTCACAAACCCGCATACATATACGCATTGAGCGCGGGCGATGCACTGTCCGCGTCATCCCCAACAGACTCACGCCCGGACGTCTCTCCCGCGAAAATTGATGTCGTGTCCCGCGTCGTCAGCGGCCGCTCCTGGCGATGGTGTTTCCCGTCGTATTAGGTCGACATCGTTTGTTGGCTCGCCCCCCTCTTCGTCTGGCGACTGCTATCGGCCGGCCACGCAACACCAACTGTACAAGAAGGTCTTTGTATATAACTGCAGACCTTAACGCTATAGTAGTCAGATTGGGCGCCTCCTTTGGTCGCTGTTTACGATAACAGCGGCAACTATCAAAGACTCCGCCCAATAGGAACCGCGGAATCAACCTGCTAGCCTGGCATTAGAAGTCCGGAAAAAAGGGATAGGCCTTTTGCCTTTGAGGAAGACGGTGTTGGACCACGGCGCTGCCTCCATATCGATCGTGCCCGCCGATAAACGTTCGATATATCGGGCTGCCGGTACGTCATTAAAATCTACCATGATACCCGACCCCAGTCGCTTGTAGACACGGCGCCGGTTTGCTCCCATCCAATTTGCGCTGCAGGCCCCGTGCGGCTTCCGGTCATAACGCGTGCGGATTTGACACTGCGTTTACACGTCGTTGAATAAGCGTTTCCGATTATCATGTTTTCTGAAGGATACGCGCTCTTGATGCATGTGGGATGGATGCGCACTACAGAATCTTCCCATCGCCTAGTGTAACGTCATCGCGTTACGCTTACGGACTAAGCTTAGGCGTCCTCTAATTTTTCTTCCGCGAAATAGATTGTATGTTTCCGCACCAAAAATAGTTGCTATGCGAATTGTAATAATAACCGCGTAACACCAATTTCTGCCCCGATTTCTCGATGTGAGGTCGCAGTCAAGTACAGAGAAGAAACAGTAATGCAGTCACTGACGAAGTAAAAAAAGTATAAAGACGTTCCGGAATCCGTACGGGTTCCTTGTTCACAATAAGACAATAATGGACAAGTTTCGAATTTAAAGGTGCAGTTTGTGACGCAATGACCGCATGTATATCAATGGTAACGTCCCTTCATTTCGATTCATCGTATCGGAGTGCGTTTGTATGAGCGATGATTCCAGTAAAAGACGTGATGTCACGTTTAGTTCTTTAGACAGAACTGCAGCGTTGTCCCAGTCAATATTGTGCTGGTGCTTGTGCGCATGCTCGGCAATCGCATTAAAGATCACTTTTGGTTTTTTTACGTCCGAAACGTCTTTATACTTTTTTTTTACTCGGTCAATGACTGCATTACTGTTTCTTCATGCAATGCCTGACCAGACGAACTTTCGTCGAACCCTCGACTACAAGTACAGTGAACCCCGTTAAGACAAACTCAAAGGGACCATGATAATTTGTTCGTGTTATCAGAAGTTCGTCTTATCAGAAGCCCTCCCAAAAAAAGATTCGGCAACACGCCCAGGTGCATGCAAATATCTTTTGCTTCAAGATGGTGAATGAAGCTTAGACTTACAATGGAGGAAAAGAAAAAAGAAAAACATCTGAGTGCGCAACTTGATAGAAGACTGTCTTCTAGTGCTCTTGCCGGGTTTTATCCAGTCCAAGCGGCGACGGGGAGTGTACACCCGCTTAGCTACCTCAAGCGACAACGCAGCAGACAGAGAGGGAACTCCTCGCTTTCTCGGTGATGACGCGGTGGGACTGGCGAGGCGAACCAACGCAAACGCACATGCTCCTGCTGAGAAACGGCATTGGTTAGGAGAGCTGCTACGTTCGCGAACAGGAAGTCTCCATCGTCACTTTTTTTTTTTTTTTTACTTTTTCTATACTCCTAGTTTTGCTCCTCTCTCCTCCAGAGCAGAGCGAATACAAAACTCGCCCTCGCTCTTTTTTTTTTTTTTTAATTTTGCTTTGCCGCTGGCTCCGCGGGTAGATGGGTGGGAGAAGTGGTAGCTGTATCCGCGTGCCTGATACTCTACCGCGAACGCAACGCTGATGGATGAACCCTTCACCATCGTAGAGCTTACCACGGCGTTGGGAAATCTCAACTTGTCTTCCTCTCCTGGCGCTGATGGAATCACGTATTTAGCTTTACGCCACTTGGGTCCCAAGGCTCTCCAGCAGTTGCTGTCCCTCTACAACCAGTCCTGGCAGATCGGGCGTCTTGAGGCCTCCTGGAAGATTGCCCGAATCATGGCGATTCTCAAACCAGGCAAACCGGCAACAGATATAGACTCTTATCGGCCAATTGCACTACTAAGTTGTATTGGCAAGGTGATGGAGAAGATGGTGCTGGAACGGCTTGTTTGGGACCTGGAGAATCGAGACATTTATCCATTGCAAATGTCTGGGTTCAGGAGAGGACGTAGCAGCGTAGACAACATCCGCTCCTTGGTGTCAGATATTACCCGGCAGAAATCAGCCGGAAACATCACTATTACTGTCTTCTTTGACATCAAAGCGGCATTCGACAGCGTCGCGCACGAAGCCACCCGAAGAGAGATGACATGCATAGGGCTTCGAGGACGCATGTTCCAGTGGCTATGTGACTACTTGCAAGACCGGTACGTCTACATGGCCACCAGTGATGGCGAAACGGCCAAACATCCCGTCACGCAAGGAGTTTCTCAAGGCGGCGTCTTGAGCCCGACGCTTTTTAGCATGTGTCTCATACGTCTCCCAACAGTCCTGCCCAAAGGTGTCAACATTTCACTTTACGCAGACGACATCTGTATCTGGGCTTCAGGCAGGAACCGTCGAAACATTCGCGCCACACTCCAGAAGGCAATTCTGAAGATGAGAAAATATCTCAGATGCTGCGGTCTCATATTTTCCCCGGAGAAGTGTGCTGCGATAGCATTCACGCGGCGCGATGTTTCACGTTATACGCTCACCGTACAGGGTACTCCAATACCATATGTCAAGTCGTACAGGTTTCTCGGTGTCACGTTTGACCGCTCAATGTCATGGGCCCAACATATTCGGCGACTGAAGGAGCGGCTTCTGTGCTTTGTGCGCATTCTGCGTATGCTCGGTGGGCGTTCGTGGGGCTGCCCTGTATCCTCACTCTTTTGCCTATATAAAGCCCTTTTTGTCGGCTTCTTGCGTTACAGCCTGCCGGCCCTACATCAGCTATCGCCTACAAGCCTGAAGGTAATAGACTCAGTGCTGGCACAAGCTATGCGCACCTGCCTGGGTCTACCTAAATGCACATCGACGGTTGGAACTCTTTGCGAAGCTCGGTGCTTTTCCGCCACAGTGCTACAACGCCAAGAGGTGCTTCGAACGTCTTTGCGCCATTTGACTCGGTGTCATACGCATCCTTTGGCAGACCTCTCCACACAGTATGCAAGACACTTGCTTCCGGCGAATTTTCAACAGCCTCAAAAGTCGATAGTAGCCCCGTGGGTGCTGGCGCCATGGAAAATTTGCACGACGATACCCGGAATTAGCAAAACGTCTGCCATGCCTGCGGCCGCGCTCAAGTTCTTCACACTCGAATATATTTCCAGCACTTACAAAGGCTACACACATGTTTATGCGGATGGCTCGGTTCGCCCGGGCTCATCCGCCATCGGCGTGTGGATCCCATCAGCCCGGTGCACTATCGAAAGAAAACTTAGCCATGAAACATCCTCGACTGCTACCGAGCTGGCAGCTGTGAGGGCTGCACTTCATTACATCAGCGGACATCATGCCCAGCGATGGGTAATATTCCTCGACTCGCGCAGTGCCTTACAAGCGCTCCCAAAGCTTAACAACAACCGCAGTCAAATTGCCGAAATTCACACAATGGCAGTGCGCCAAGACCATGAAATCATTCTTCAGTGGGTACCTGGTCACTCGGACATACAAGGCAATATTAGATCCGACGAAGCCGCCAGCGCAGGTGTCGCGAAATTCGGGCCCCTCTATGGCTGTCTCTTTTTTTTTTCGCTCGCCATATTGGGACCCAGCGGGAGGATCCCGGCGGAGCAGGAATGTTTTCGCCGCCATTTCGGCCCGCGGGGCAGTGGGCCATGTGTTTCGGAAGAGAGGGGCGAGAGTGCCGCGGCCAGCGGAGGTTCCACCCGCTTGGTTCTCGGAAGAGGCGCGGTCCGAAAGACTGTGCTCGTTGCAGCGCGGCGCGGGGTTCACGACTCGCGGGGAGAAGGAAGCGAGCAGTGGCGGTGGAAGGTGGTGCGGTTGAAACGCGGCGGCCGGTTCTGTGGGCTGCGCTGTAGCCCCGAGTGCGACGACAGCGGCGACCTCGGCCCCCGAGAATTCCCCTCGAGGAGGGGACGGTGCGCGGCCCAGGTGTGCCCGAATTGCGTCGCCGATCAACGGGACTCATCGCAGACGACCGGCGAGCCGACGCATCTTCCCCGACGAGACCACCGACCAAAGTCCAGCTAAGACCTCCTCCCCTTCCCCACTCTTCTGCAGACTCTATAATCGTCCTCACTATTATCTTCCTCCTTTGCGTCGACTGCGCGGACTTGATTACCCTCTTTTCTTAGTGTACCCTGTTGTGTGTACGGGTGTGTGCGTGTGTGTCTAGCGAGCCGAGTGTTAGAGTAGTTGGGGGGGAAGCTCCCCTGCCCGCCTATTGTGTGCCTTACTCCTTCCCTCGTGTTTCTTAAGCCGAGCTTCGTTTTCTTTGCCTGTATTACCCTCTCTGTCTATCTGTTTTGAATTTCCCGTGAATGTGAAGTAAATTTCCGTTGTTTCGAAACTGTTTTCTCGTGCCCCGTCTCGTGCCTCACGCCAGCAGCCAATCAGGCGTGGACCTATCGCCGGTTAGCAGGTCCGAACCACATTCTCGAATTCGCACGTAAGGGGGAGTTGTTTGTCGCTCCTCCCGTCCGAGACATCGGCCACTAAATTATTACTTCGCTTAATTCTGTGACAGCAGGCCACTTGCTGAGCAACACAACCCAGCTTCCTTTCTCCCGATAGGACAGCAACGCCCTTATCCTCGCAAGTGGATGGGCTGCACAAAGGTCGGAGTGGCAGGACCCTCACCGCAGGTATCTACCACTGCACGCTATTGACCCGCACTGTGACTTCCGTTTTCCACGCGGCCTCAACAAGCGGTGTGAAGGAGTTCTGCACCGACTGCGCCTGAATGTGGCGTTTACTCGGAGTTTTAAGTTTAAGATTGGTTGGGAAGATTCCCCCCTGTGCCGGACTTGCGGTGTGCGCGAGACTGTAAATCACTTGCTGTGCGTCTGCCCTCGATACGCTGCTGCGCGAAAAACTGCAACGATCTCCCTCTCTCGTGTACGTCATGGAGGCAGCCTCGAACTTTTTCATTTTCTTGGGCCCTGGGCCAATAGTGCTGACAGTACCTTAGGTGCAAAAGTTCTGCTCCAGTTCCTACGAGAGACTGAACTGGACAAATCTCTCTAGATCAGAGACAGAGCAAGTGTGTCACGATATCCTTTTTCGCTCTGCGACGTTCATTTATTTATTTTTCTTGGGTTGGTGTTGTTACTTTTTTTCCCGTCGTTTACTTTTCATTTTGTTTCAGCGTTTCCATTAACGATTTTCTTTTCAATTGTATTTTTTTTGTCCGGACTCTGTTGGCAGCAATTTCTTGTTTTGCTTGTCCTTTTTTTCATTTTTTTTAACGCTTCATGTTTGTCTTCTTCCTGCTGTAACCCTGATGTCTGATATGCACCACTCATCAACGTAGTCACCCCCCATCTGGTGTAGCAAGCCTTGTCCCTAGCAGGGCTGACCTCACCAGTTCACATTAAAGAGCACTCTCTCTCTCTCTCTCTCTCTCTCTCTCTCTCTCTCTCTCTCTCTCTCTCTCTCTCTCTCTCTCTCTCTCTCTCTCTCTCTCTCTCCCTCTCTCTCTCTCTCTCTCTCTCTCTCTCTCTCTCTCTCTCTCTCTCTCTCTCTCTTCCTTTCTTGCTCTATCCCTTCCTTCGTGGCACGAACTCGCTTCGCGCTGTGGTTTTCTTTCACTTTTCTTTCCCTCTGGCCGCGTGAACGCCCCACCGCACCCTGCCAAGGCTACCATATGTTCGCTTCCCAGAATCCCCTGCAGTGGTGGTCATCCCGAAAGTTGTCCGTCTTAACCGAAGAGTGCGTGCAAGGCTGTTCGTCTTAAGCGGTTTCTTTTTGCATTGACTCTATGGAAAACCAAACAAACGTTCCAACGTTGTTCGGCATAAGCGAGAAGTCGTCTTAACCGAGTTCGCCTTAACGAAAGTTCACTGTACGTGCCAGTCCCCGAACTATTGCTGTGCGAATTATAAGCTTTTGTGAAGACCAATTTCTCCCTCGCTTCCCCTATTAGGCCGCGGTCGAATGTGCACCAGTCTTCGTATTTATCTTTACTCGGCGGCCATTTTCGGGGGAGAAAATTCTGTCACTGGCCTTCTCTGTCATCCGCTCAGAAGGCGATTAAGGAGCTTTTACGCTTTCTACGGGCGACGAACTTAAACTACAAACTATAGACTGAAGGACTGCAGTGGCTATCACTGAACTTGAACGTTTAGTGCTTCAGCGCTGCGCATACCTGTCTGCTCCAACTTTTCTTCATTCTTTCCTCTCGCTTTTTTGCCTATTTTCCCTTTCCCACGAGCAAGATAGAAAACTAGGCTCTAGCCAGGTTAATTTTCCTGCCTTTCTTCTACATCCTTCCTTCCTTCCTTTTACGGTAACTCGATACTTAACTTTTGGGGAGTTTCATCATGTCTATTAGAGTGTTCGTTAAGTCTTCGAGCTATCAGTGTGGATGGACAGACAGCGTCATTTACCGGTCTTATCGACACGAGAGCGCGGAGGAGGCAGCGCAGCGGCATGGGGCGCAAAGCACGGATGCGACGCTGCACTCGGTTTCCGGAGATGCGGGACGCATAAGCGGACGGGCTTACTGAACTGTAATCAAATCCCCCGCCTCCTTTACACGCTGGGTTATTTCGGCGCATACACGTTCCCGAGAACTTTTTCCTTGTTCTCCTGAAATAGCGCCATGATTTTTAGCTTATATTCTATTTTCATGAGCCGCTCAAGTCGACGGAATGTCGGATAGCGATTGCATGCCTGAAATTTTCAATGCAGTCAGGGGACTAAACCAACCAAAACGAAACAAAATAGGGGAGAAATATACGCGATAGGTTAACGTTAGTCTGGAAGGTAGGGGGAGGTAAAAAAAGAGAACGGTGAGGCGTGGGCGAACCGTAATCGGCCCGCAGGCTTATTCTGCGAAGCGTGGAAAGCCTGGCACGGCACCGGGGGTTGTTTACGTGCAGGAGGCGTCTGTGAAACCGGGAAAGCGGGAGCAAAGAAGAGAAAAAGACGAAGAGCGTGTAAAGGCGATGAAACCCGGAAGCGGTAGAGCTTCCCCAGGAGACAAAGCCAACAGGTGAAAATAAAAAGTATACGGAGTAGTTCAAAATGTTTTTTTTTTCCTTCGTATTGTTTGTTGTAACATTTTTATGCAGTTTATTTCTGGCGTTTCGCACGATCCTATCACGACAGATTTTATTTTAGTTCTGGTTGTATGTTCTCTCAAATTCCGTTTCAAGAATACAAAGATGGCTCCCAAGTGCGGGTATTGAAATATGCATCAAAAGAGAGAAAGCCGGTGGCAGAAAGGGCGGGGAAGAACGGATTTTCACGAAGACGATGTATGAAATAGAAAAAAAAAACAACAAATCAAGTGCCTCGGCAGGAACTCACCCTTCTTGTCTTGCCGCTGATATTTAATCGTAATTTAATTGATATTGTAATTTTTTTTGAACCTGTATTGCGTTACTTGTGTCCTTCGTACGCTCCTGCTCGTCCCATGTGGCGGTCTGTCGTTGTTTTGATTCTGTATTCACTTTGTACCGTCCTCTCGGCCCCCTTTTTACACGAAAGTGTTTTATTCCTGGATACACAAAGATTTGAATGACGTCATATCCGTCACGGAAATGACGCCAGTTCAACGAAGCAAGCGTCCTGTAAAGGGTGCACCCCAGCACACAGGGTCTTCTTGCGGGGAAGCAACCTTTAGTACTAAAAAGTACGTTATAGTTCGGGTTGTTTGCTTTTGGGTTTTATATTTTGGCACGAAAGTGTTTTATGCCGGGATGCACCGATATTTCACTGACGTCATATCCATCACGGAAATGACGCCAGTGCACTTTTGCCGAAGCGACCCGCCAGCAGGACGTCGCTCACCATGTACACCCACAAGACAGCCGCCGACCCGCAAATCATGCTCAGCTGCAGGTTTCGCTTCGAATTTCACTTTTGTGTTTTATCGATTCCTGTGACAGAGGAATCAACCACAGTTTTTCCACCTCACTCTGCACAGAATTTCCTTATATAGATTACCAGCGGTGAAGGCACTGCTTTGGTTCTCTACAACCGATCCCTCCGTGTGTTTGAAAATCCTTCATTTCAGCGATGCTTCCTCGCAGCCACCATTTTTTGCCGCATTCTTCTCCGCCTTAATCCTTCCCTCACTCCTTCTCCGCAGCCGCACCCCGGCCGTATAGAATTACTCGATAAAAATCTCCCCTGCGCTCTGAGCATTGTGTTCCGAGGGACGCAGGTGCCAGCCAACTTTTTTCTCGCGTACGTTTGAGTGTGCAGCACTCTTCTGCTGTTGTACAACTTCCGTCTTCGGCGTCAGGCTACGTGAAAACGCGCCGGTATCAACGCACGCGCCTTGCACCTGCAGCAGCACGCTTCCGTGTTGCTCGAGCGCTGGCGCCGGGCTTTCGGAGTGTTTACGCTTCCATTTCTCGGCCCTTTAAAAGCGGCGCCGTTTGGTTTGCTATTACAGCCGCTCCCGGCGCCGCGGGCTGTTTCGTGCGCAAACTTTGCGTATCCTGCGACGGTGTTTGCATTTGCGCGCCTGGGCGCGCTGATCGCTGCAGGCGCGAAAACGCCAGCTGCGCCGCTAATCCGAGCAGCTCACTTCCCGGCTGGCTTCGTCTTAATTTCTACCCTTTTGTTTCTCGGCGGAGCAGTTTTCCGACAGTTTGACTCCGACTTTTTTTGTGTTACTTTTAATGTTTATTGTACGACCATAACGAAGTTCCCTTACTGACACGTGAAGCCCCCTCTTTTCTTTGTTTTGATTTGTTTTTACGAGGCCGCATTTGTACCCTTCCTCCTTTCCGCGCTGCTTCTCGGGCTGCTGGGTCTGAGAGTATATGATAGTTGCGAGTAGCCGAACGGTGTTCTCGCCTCGTTAGCGACCTCTCCAGTGAAAGAAGTAGGCTGTGCACGATACCCCGGGTCTCATTTGTACTTCATTTGGGTCTCTCACTGCACGACGTGGTATTTATAGGTGCATCTTACCACCGCCGCCACCACCTAAAAAGCAATGTGTATTGACACATGAATATACGGGTATAATTAGGTAACCGGTGTAAGGCAGTCAACAGTAGAGGAACTGCTACACTAATCTGTATGCAAAGGAGAATCTGGAGGAGGAGGGGGAATAAACGTATGTCAAAAGCAGTCAGCCCCGGGGAAGAGTCCTCATTCCAGGACCCCTTGAGTCCGTCCAGCTTTTTGGACTCTCTGCACCAGCCAAAACTCGTCGTCAGGGTCCGAGCTGGACAGTGCTCTCTCCCAGTGCTCAGGGGAGAAAAAAAAGCGGGGGGGGGGGGGGGGTTATGTGAGGGGGGTTTTTATCACAGCCCCACATTATATGGTAGAGGGTGTCCGGAGCCTCGCTGAAGCGGCATTGCGAGGAGTACAGGGTGCACGGGCCAGAATGTGAGCTCTAGTGGGGTGGGTAAATGTGTTTGTTTGGATGCCTCGGAGGTGGTGCTCTTGTTCTTTAGTGAGGCTTTCGTGCGCAGGGGGATATAGTGTTCGTTCCAGGCGGTAATGCTGGGTGATTTCGTGGAACGACAAGATGGGGCAGACCTGCCCGCGAAGAGCAAAAACGCCTATGTGTTCGAGATTTAGGCGCACGTTAAAGATCACCGCAGGGGGTCAAAATTAATCCGGAGCGCTCCACTACGGCGCGCCTCATCGCCTGTGTTGCGTCGGTGCGTTAAACCCGACAATCAATCAATCAATCAATCAATCAATCAATCAATCAATCAATCAATCAATCAATCAATCAATCAATCAATCAAAGGAGAAGCTGAGCGAAGAGATTGTCTTCTTTCCGGGCGTCCCACGTGCTATGTGCCTCTGTGTTATACAATGCGCTAGATACAAATAACTCCTCACGACCGCGGTCCCTCCGGCGCTGCCGTTGACGTCAGGCGTCTCGCATCCGCTCGGGACGTATGTAGCGGCCGTCTTTCTACAATCTTTCTGGCTTCGCGCGCTTTCCCTTGCGGATGCGACTTTGCCTCGGCTTTTGACGGCGCCCCGGGATTTTGTTCCCGAGCGCGTTTTTCGTCTGACTTTCTGGCGCCTTTGCGCGTGACGTTGCACGTTCTCATTTATTATGCATTCCGCGCCGGCAAGAACGGAAACGCTGGGGGAAAGCCGAACGGCCAGGGGGATTCTCGCGTTTCCCCTTACCAGTAGCGCCGGATAGAGTAAAGATCCTCGTCTCTCTTTTCCTGCCTCCTCCTCTTCCCTTTTGTCTTTGTGTTGTGATTACGCATGCGCTGCTCTGTGTGGGAGTGATGATGACGATTATTTTCCGCCTATAAGTACACACAGTTTAAGGGCAATTTGCTGGATTACATGGCAGTCTTGTTTTTGCGTTATTTTTCCTTTCCCTTCGGCCTGAAAAGCTTCGTTCGCTGGAAATCCAAGTGAGAGGGTGCAAGAGTACTTAGAGTGTTGTAACGAAGGCCGCATTCAGTATTAAAAAATAAGAACACTTGAGGTGGAGTAAGCAAGCTTGTATCGGTTGTCCGAGCTGCATCTTAATTCACGGAACAGGGTTCTTAATCATAGTGAGCTAATCACGTTGTATTGACTAATTAAGTATTTGCTGAATGGCGTGTACCGCTTGTACTTTCGGTGCCCTTTTCCCCTTTCTTGTGACGACGCTAAGGAGCGGGATGAGCTCGAACAGCCCGGAATTCCAGTGGAACAGTCGGGGATGTGAGCGGCTTGTTTTGCGAACGGCCTGTTTTGTCTGCAGTGATTATTTGCAAGGCAGGAATCATCGCGTTACTGTGTGTTTTCTTTCTGGCATGCTGTTACAACTTGCGCAAAGCGGCTTCTGGTCACTGGTTGCAAGCCAACAAAGTAACGTTTTCTTTACATCGCACTCCACTCAGTATTGTTTGTGTTGGGTAGTTCTGTATCGCCTTATCGTGCGAATACGCGGATGTGCACCCCCCCCCCCCCCGCACACACACACGCACACAGACAGACAGACAGACCGACACACACACGATGGTAGGGATCACAAGAAAAGAAAACTTCGAACAAGATATACCGACCAATATTGTTGGCAACGTTTCAGTAAAGAGACTTAGGCTTGCCTTTCCCTGACGAATGCAAGTCTCTCTTTGCTCAAGCGTTGCCAAGAATAGTGGTCGGTACGTTGTAAAGTTTTCTTTTATATATATATATATATATATATATATATATATATATATATATATATATATATATATATATATATATATATATATATATATAATATACATATATAGATTGAGAGGCAGGGATTTCTGAACAGCCGTTTATTGAAGCGAGCTGGCCGCAGAACGACAAACCGCACACGCTGAGGATGATAATTAAGTACAAAGAGGCAGAAGCAGCTTGGCGCTACTGGATTTTGATAGGGGATTTACAGGCAACGTTGAGAAACGCTCTCTGGGGCGCAATTCACCGCAATTCAAGCAAGTTCTCTTTGCTGAAACGTAGGCCACAATCGTGCTTTTACCTTGTTCGAAGTTTTTCTTCTCTTATATATATATATATATATATATATATATATATATATATATATATATATTAATGGGGAAGGGAGCGGGGTTTGACATACAGGGCAGTTTTGTGAGAGGCACCTTGATATTTATTACTATTGGGCGATTCCAATGGTGCCGATTTTCTGTGCACCGCATGTGTCGAATTGGTAGAAGCTATCGTGTCGAAAACGAAGCACAACTAAAAAGGAACACAATAGAACAACACACACCTACTCTTGAAATTAAATGTATTATCAGGAAACCGAATTTAGCATATGTGCAGGTGGTTAATTCAGCCAACCGGCAAGCACCAACCCATAAGACGTCAAAAGGAAAAAAGAAGCGGTGTAAGGGAACGGTATTAGGGAACTGAGGAGCCTTTATATGAAGATTCATGAAGGGAGCCTTTAACATCGTCTAATTAGATTAGGATATTAAAGACCGGAATCTGTTTGTTGTGCTCTGTGCTTTCTTTGCCGATTTAGACGCACTTTTATCAAGTAAAGTACGTTCTAAAGTGCCGCTGTTCCCCTCGCACTATCTTCAGTGCCAATTTCTTGAAGTCGGCTATGACGTTACACTGAAGAACCGCTAGCGTGGTCAACGTGTATAGTCTGTGCGCGTACCAACAAAAGATCCACATTAACTATTAAATTGGGAAAAAACTGGTAAACACATTACAAACCATTGCGCCCTAATTACGATTAATTGGCGCAGCGGCCGAGAAGAGCGCGTGGTGCTTTTTATTTCTGTTTTCTTTTTGTCCTCCGCTTTGTAACAGGTTAAATAGGGATATATGCTGTGAGCCTCGACTATTGCGCGAGTTTGCCGGGGCAGGTTTTGCGTTGTTCAGTTTAACCCAAGGACGCGGGTTCGCGATCCCGGCCGCGGTGGCCGCTTTTCTGAAGGTGAAAAACGAGAACACTCGTGTGACCCGCCGCAATGGCTCCGTGGCTACGGCATTGTGCCGCTGAGCCCAAGGACGCGGGTTCGATCCCCGCCGCGGCTTTTCTTGGTGGAGGAGAAAAAGGAAAACTCCCGTGCGTCAAGGATTTCGGCGCACGTTGAAAGACCCCCAGGTGGTCGAAATTACTTTGGAGCCCTCCACTAAGGCGCACCTTATAGCCCAGTTGCAGCTTGTTCGCGTTAAACCCCCACAATCAATCAATCAATCAATCAATCAATCAATCAATCAATCAATCAATCAATCAGAACACTATATTGTGTTGAGATGCTGGCGCGCGTTAAATTCCCAGATGGTAGGGATTAATCAGGAGCCCCCTACAGTTTATGGCGCCCCTCAGATATCGCGGGTAGCATGGGCGCGTAAGTCGTGAACCGCATGGCGCGTTTTTGCACGCGATTCGGGCGCGTCGGCGTTGCGCGTGCGATTTTTTTGACGCCCGCGTCGACGATTGCGCGCGCGCGGCAGCTTCTGCCTCGCTCAGAAAATGACGCGCGTCGCACACGGCAGTGGGGGTAGCCTGACGAATTGCTCCAATGAGGAGGCGCGTGCCTCATGGCGGCAGTTTCGAAGCGCTCCGGACAGCCGGCTGGCTCCGCCGGAGATATTTAGGCTTATCACTGACCCGGCAGACAACGTTTTTGCATGGGCGCTTGCATGGGCGCTTTCACTAGTGGCGCGGATTATGTTTTATAGTACCGTTTTCGCCGACATTATCAGCTCCTTTACCGCACAAGCAACTTCGTGCGTGCCTTGAGCGGCATTTTTAGAGAGCGCTTAGAAGCGGTCGCTCGAGCCCCCCACACCACTTCGCGGCCGAAGCCGCCGCCTTGTTGCCGCCGCCGGCCGCGCCGCGCGCAGCGTGCGGGTGGTCCCGCGGCAGCGGAAGCGCGCCTGCGGCGTGCGCGCCGCGTTTTCGCGAGCAGAAAACGCTCGATGCGGTTCACGTAAAAGCGGCAAAATTTGAAGAAAAATGGTAAACTTTTGGGGTACTGTACGAATAAGGCAAGTTCAAAAAGACTACGCATGATAGGAAATTGTGGCGTATTCGAGCACCCCCCCCCCCCCCCTCCCATCTGAAGGTCTAATTGCCGAAATCTTTGCGTGCTTCCATCTTTTCTCTCGTGTGTTCAAGAAGCAGTAAACGAGCGCCATCTTTTGCGCCAACGTGTCGCGCACTATTGTTTACAGATTACCTTCGCGGAACGCTCGTTCAACATTATGCAATCTCGTAATTGCGTCTCGGTAGAGCCGGCCCCCCATTGAAGTCGCTTTGTGTTCGCCCTTGCAGCCGTGTACTCGGGCTCAGTGTTATTAGAACGAATTTTAACCTTCACTCGACTTCAAGTTTGTGAGAATACATTGAACACGTCGTGCATTTCCCACGGGGCCGCAGAGGCTTCGGGGTCTATTGTTCTTGCTCAACAAGATTAAAGTTCATTGCGCAATGGCCTCCTATACGCTCTGTTTGTAGGCTGAAAATTGTGGAGAGGAACACATCGCTTACCAGGGGCTTACCGAAACCGGGTCTACCGGTCAACTTAAATAGCTAGCTCGATTGCGAAAGGCGAAGTTTCACGTCTCTGTACACTTTGGGCCGCCGTAAACGCATTTTAGGGAATCAGGTAGTACCGTTAGTGCAATTAGGATCCCCAGGAAACCGACGAAACCGGGCTGTGGAACGCACCTACGGAAATCTGAGAAGTTTATGTAGAGCCCGACGAGCTCACGGGCTTTCGGTTGTCTTCCTTTCCTTGTTTTATTTTTTTACTGAGCTTAGCGTGGATCTACAAGCCTTTCTCAAGAAATGCGCCGAACGGTTTATCTTATTGGCAGCTACAGGCCTCTGTTTTGAACTTTTTCAACTTGCGAATCGGGTACGCTGGCGTCTTATTTCCCTAATCTTCACCCCCATATCGCTGTGTACGGTATTTACCAGGGGCTTTGGTAAGGCGCAGAAAGCGGGGTTAATTCCCGACCCGTAGTTGGGCGTACTGCGGGCGCGTCCTTGCTTAAGTAGCCGGCATAGAAATACGGAGTTTTGGTAACCTAAGCCTAAGACACTTTAATTACCGCTTGATTGTGACGTTTAATGCGCCGACGCTACACAGGCGATGAGGCGCTCCGGATTAATTTTGACCACATGGGGATCTTTTCACGTGCGACGATATCTCGAACACACGGGCGTTTTCGCTTTTCGCCTCCATCAGAAAAGCGGCTGCCGCGGCCGGGAATTACACCCACGTCATTGGGCTCAGCAGCACAACGCCTTAGCCACAGCGGCGGGTCGATTTAATTACTACATTAATTGTAATAGCACTGGCGTACCTTTCGTAACGCCAAACTGGCGTGGACGAAAGGAGACACGGAGTGCCAATATGGCGCCGAAAATGACGGTTTGTGTCTCACTTCGTTCATATCGCCGTTCCTTTTGTCGTTCAACTAGCACAGCCACAAATTTCACTGACGTCATTCCTCCTCTCCTTTTTTCTTCAAAGGAGAGACCACAAGCCCTACCCCTCCACTGTGAAGGAAATGTGTCGTGTAAAGCATACATGGTGCGAATTTCGCCTGTGAATTCGCAGATGCGGCGCCGCTTAATTGTGCGACAAAAGGATCTGTCTTCGTTGCTGTGACAAATTTCCAAATGTTAGAAACAGTTGAACTTCTCCTGTGAACGCCGCTTAGCATTTGGCAATTTGTCGTAGCAATGAAAATAGAAAAATAGAACGTTTTGTCGCTCGAGCGGCGCCGCAGCTGCGACTTCGCAGGCGAAATTTGCATCATGTAGAACGGGCTTATATAGCCCGCTCGTCACGAACGTGAAGGATTATCTCGTGCTTAATTTTTTTTACGTCATCGACGACATCGACGGTCGTGAAATCCTGGTAAAAGCGACCCTAGAAACTTCTCTGTAAAAAGAAAACGGATCGGCAATCCCGTAATCCAAGTAAGCGTAAGTGAAGTTCCAATCACGGTTGCTCCCTTTGTGCCAGGCCAGCCACGCAGGTTCCGGTCTGTCTTGTTCGCGAACGTTAAGCCTGCATTTCAGCGACCATTATGCGTGTGTGCCTCCTGGAAATTCAATCTCCGCACTCGTGGAGTACTCTAAAGGGAACCATGGCAATACATGCAGATCGATTTATAAGTTGGGAAATAGATCACGCTATGTGTGGTTGTGTACGCTGCGGCAGTCGCTGCGAAATATTCCAACAAAGGATTTAGTGGTTGAACGGTAGCCTATAGCACTGCAGCGCCGTTCTTCGGCCTGGTGTGTCGGCTGCGTGCCGGTCGAAAGCGGTTGCTATCCTGGTGTTTCTCCGTGTCGTAACAGACAGCGGTGTTTCTGACAGTGAATGGTCTGGCGCGTAGGCGGGTCTGCTTTTTGTACGAGGGCGTTCCCCGTTGTATCTCTTGTGTCTGTCCGTTGTTCCTCAGTAAGTATAGGCGCGTGGTTCGTGACACGCCTCGGCTCGTCGGTCTGACGTACTTCACGGGAAGATCGAAAGTGTCACGACGAACGAAACTGAATGGGGAGGAACGATTGGAAGCGGCTGTTGTGAACTCCTGGCCCCTCGTCTTGGACGCGCCAGATTCGCTTGCACTGTGGGTGACAGCCTCTCGTTGGAAAGCTGCGTTGCCCTCGAGCTCACTGCCGCTCTGAAAAGGGGGTGGGTAGATGTTTTCGGCGGGTTGAGTTGTGCCGCGCTGCCTAAAACACGTGATGTGAGCAACTTACAGCCGTTGAGCGGCGTAGCATGCTGCAGAGCAATACCCGTTGCCTGCGCACGGGTCAGCGCTTGCTGCACGCGCGTGAATAGACTGCGCCACCACGCGTCTTTGTGGTCGTGCGATATGCGCCTGTAAGAGCTGTGGTTATACATGTAGCGACACCACTGTTGTACTGCGGAGCTTCCGTAACAGTGCGTGCGGGAAATCGGACTCATGTTGGCGTCTGCCGGGGTGGAGGCATCACAGTCGTGTGGGCATGAGCTTCCTACAGGTGTTCGTTCGGACGGGAGAAATGCTTAGAAGAAATCCTGGTTAGGAAATAGTCGGCGCTGAGCAGGGCATACGGAACGGAGCGCTTACGATAAAGCCTCAACAACGGCCGAAGTAAACATTGAAAGCGTAAGTTGAGGTATCGTACCGACTACGTAACCTTTGTCAGTGAGGACACCGTGCTAGAAAACTTGCGGGACGAACTTGGCGCTACATGTTGCCGTGCCGTCTTTTCTAGCGTTTGTAGTCTTGCGAGCCGCATTAAATGTGGCCACTTCCCGGGAGCAGGCGCTGCGCGACCCGGAGGCATCGAGTCAAGTCTTGGTGACCACCCGGGCCCTGGCTGTCGCGGCGGCCCTCTGGACCGCCCCCTCTCCCCTCCCCTGATCTCTGAGTATCAATAAAGTTGTTTCTCTCTCTCTTCCCGGGCCAGGAGGCTATACAGTTCTTTTCTAATTATCCTACCCGATGGAATTAGCGGAGACTGCGTGGGATTTGGGGCTGTTCATTGTTCTTAATTGTTCAACTGCTCCACTCGGCTGTCACCTCGTTGCACGCGCTCTCGCGTTTAGTGAAAGACTAGCTGGACATTGAGGTTCAGTTGCTTCAATTCAGTGGATGCGCGGGGAAGTTCCCTTCCGGCCCAGTCTAGCGCGTTGCTTATTAGGAAAAATGTGCACATTTTCGTGCATCAGCCTGTGCTCATGTTGCGCTTATTCGGGACGTGGGAAGGTCGGACTACCGTATGCGTAGTACAATCTTTAAAAAAGGTCGTGGCACATACTAATAGAACACTATTTTACTTGTCGCAGTATCCACTAGGTGCTTAGTTCTTTTACTAACTGGCCATGAACAACCTAGTAAAAATCTCAGCGTGACAATGTGTATCGGCTGAGCGTGCAGCACGACATAGACACATTCAACACGCACATACCTCACGTAGACAACAAATAAACTGAGCGAGAAAACCAACGGGATGCACGAAGAGAGCGAGTATAACCTAGTTACCTTGGAAATTCGTCTGCTCTTCTTGCTTTTATAGCCGGCAGCGGAAAGTCCTCTTATAGAGTCAGTGAGCTTGTCGCAAAAATCAAAGATTTTAGTGATGATTTTAGAATTATGTATTTTAATGTGGGCATATGCAAGTCAACCGGAGTAGGAAAAGTGCTGTAGTTATTATGTTCATTAACTCATATAATTCTGTTACTATCAGTGAATGTTAGTATCAAACAAGCAGCCGTTACTAAGTGCATGGTCTAGACTAGTAACGATAGCATTTACGTTCCATACTTAGTGGCAGGACCTAACTACCGTTAGGGGGGTAGTATAGTTCGTAAAGAGTTAGTAAAAACAACCCGTTACTACCTTTTTGCTAGCATTCTTGTTTAGGGTGAAGTAGTGGTGGTGGTAGTAACAGTACTCGACTAAGGGAATGCTTAAGTTCTTTCACGTTGACAGTGGATGTGAAGCAAGAAGAGGAAGCTGCGAAGCAAGCTCGCAGACCGAACCCCGCATGCTGTGCTTTGATTGGTGTTTTCGAACTCTGTGATCCGAAGCGCTAACCCATTATCGACGCTCGCATGGCGCGCACCCGCATCGTTATAAAGTAAACGAACTATTTTCGATGTTCCTGCAAAGTCCTTCGGGCGCACGTCGTTAAGAGCGTTAAGCCCGCGCTAACGAAAATAGATTAACTGTCGCTGCTCGAAATCGCTTTCCAATTACCATGGAGCGCTTTTTTCTTAGCGAAATCCTTGCTGTGTGCTCAAGCTGAAGCACGCAATACTTTTCCTCAAGAATAATAGCGTGTTTCTTTCTAATTTCCTCAAGTTTTCTTATAATATCTGAGCCCCCGTTCTCTCCCTTTTTTTCCCCCTTCATTTTTTACCGATCTTTGAAGTGTCCGAGGTTTAATTTCAGGTGACGCGGTGCCTCGAGCCAGGAGAAAAGTGTCGGTTGCCGCAGACTTTTAACAAGCCCTGCGCCTGACAAGTTTTTCTCACTTCAGCAAGCAAAGCCTTTGAGCGTGCTCCTTCCCGTGTTTTCTTGCGCTTTACTAATTGGGAGACTAGGCGCAAGTTGCGAAAGTTCTTTGAAGGAGTCTTTCTCGGGAATTCGCGAAGGCGTAAGTGCGAGCAGCAACAAAATCAGCCCGCGTCGGAAACATGGTTGTTGCTATACCGCCGCCCAAACGGCGTTATGACGCCTTCCTTCATTAACAAAGCGCGCGCAAGCGAAGGCCTGTGTGGCATGCGTTTTGCAGCGTCCCGGGGGCCGTGTCGATACGGGCTCACATAAAGGGGATCGCGGAGAACGCCTCGCCTTGGGCGAATTCGGCTGCTCTTTCTCGAGAGGTCAAACCAAATACAGACTCTTGGTGCGCGGCGAAGAAAAGAGAAAAGGAAACTCTTTACCCAGTTCGTTACGGAGCTGAATCTTCTGCTTTGCGTTTGTTCCACATAAGGGAGTTTCCAATTTCCGGCTTGTTTACAGGACTCGTGAGACTTTTGACTCGTCATTTCTTTCTGCGTTATTGGTATTCGTCTGTGTGGACCGTCTGTACTGTGTCTCGGTCTTCGCCAGCTGCCTTTTTCTACTGCCTTTGTAGGTGTACTCTATAGTGGTATTTTTCTTCGAGCCTGTAGTGCGTGGTGGAGCCTTTTTGTGCGCTGAAGTATTGACCAATCGCTGGGGGCGTAGAGATCGGTCATTTTGCAGCGAAAATGTTAGCTTACCCGCCGCGGCGGGTAAGCGAGTAAGGCCGCGGGTTCGATTCCCGCCGCGGCGGCCCGTTTTCTGATGGAGGCGAAAAGCGAAAACGCCCATGTGTTCGAGATTTCTTCGCACGTTAAAGATCATAGCCCTCCACTACGGCGCGCATCATCGCCGGTGTAGCGTCGCCGCGTGAAAACCTTGGAATCGGTCGAAAATGTTATATTGGTCTTTTTTTTGGGGGGGGGGCGAAGCTCTTTAAGTCATGGGTCTGTCCATCCCTTGTGTCTCGTGGTACGTGACCGCCGCCTGCTTTCGGAGATGTCGCAAAGTGGGCCGCGTTGCACGCGCAAGAACCGGCTGCAACCGGCAGCGCAAACTCGGCACCGGGAGCGCGAGCTTGTCTGTGTTCGCCAACGGAGGCGCGAGCGCACGTGCACTGCGAGGGGGAGATCACGCAAGAGATCACGCCACGAACGCAGGCAGTCGTTCTCGGAGATCGAACGAGACGCAAGGACCTTTGCTCGTTTCCTCTCGTCTTGTTCGGGCACAAGTTCGCCCTAAATAAAAGTTCTTTCTTTACCGTTGTGTCCCATCCTACGTGACAAATTGTGGTGGAGGTGCGGGGTAGTCCTCGATGGCGCGGGGTCTTTCACCAGGTCTGGGCCTGGGAGCATTGACTCCGAAAATAAAAGTTGATTTGTACAATGTACGCACACAGTCTTACGTCTTTCTTAATGATGTAATGGGCGAACTTTCACGGGAGAGTTACGGTTACCGATGATCTCCCCCTCTCGAGCTTCGCCCCACTTATCATCATTCATTCCGTGGATATGCCGTGATTTTTTTTTCGTGCCCTGCGTTTGCTAACACCAACTCGTACAGTGCTATTACCCATAGAAGGGCAAGCACCGCATACCGGAAAGGAATTTATTGGCCGAAGCTGTGACGTTAGGTATAGCGTTACGCTTTGATGTATAACGACGTAAACGGGTGCCCGAAGAGTGAATTTCTTTCACTCGGAAGGCGCGGCTGCGACATGTAAAAAGCTTCCCAATTTTACATTAGTAATGGCGAAATTGAGTATCCCTGTTTCTAGTCCATTTCACACTTGGCGTGATGAATGGACAGTAATAGCGACAACGATGACGACGACGACGACGACGATGATGATGACGATGACGACGACGACAATGACCCCGAGTGTAACGGTGACATCTACTGACGCCCTAGGCAAGTGTGACCCGCCGTATTTCTAGTAGTTTGCTATCCTTAAACGATTATGACAATAGGCGCAGCTCCACAGAGTTCGTTCTAAGCGCACAAGCCGATAAGAAAGCCTTGTGGATAAGACCGAAGTCTCCGCATTGCCTTCTCGTCGCGCTCTTTGTCGTCACCGCTTTTGAAGCTCCAGCCCTTCAGCCTCGACGAATGGCACAGAGCAAGCATAAAGCGTGTCGGCCGTCCGATGATAACGGCGCTGCACTTCTTCCTTTTTCGGAACAGTGTTTCCCTTAGCAGTCGTCCCTATCGTTCGTGCGCCGTTGTCCCCTCATCGACAATGATGCGAGCCTGCGCGCGGCAAAACCGTTGGAGCGTCGGCGCCCCCTTAGCCCCCTGTCTCCACACGACTATTTTCTTTAGCGAACGTTTTCCTTCTACTGAATTATTCAGCACACTTGCCGCACCTTCGGAATCCTTCTAAAACAGAGACACTGCATGCTGGAAATCGTGCCCGCGTACGTACTGTTGTCTATCCAGCCGCACTGCTTTCCGTGCGTCCCAGGCGATTTATTGTGACCTGGTTCCTTCGCGCGTTTCTCCATGTGCACGCTACGCGGCCCGTGGGACGTGTTATGAAATGTTAACCGCTTACCGCGGACGTCTCACGTTGCAACTTTGAACAGCGGCCGGATGTTGAGGTATAGGCGTGCACAGCCCGACTGATAAATGCCTGCATGGCTCGACGAATATGCATAGATCATGAGGCGCGGTTTTCATGAATATGGGATATACTTGTTTGCGACAGGGCACAGCTTATGGGTGATGTGCTACAAGGTTTATAGCTTATGGGCGATGGTTTTTCGACCTATATACTCGGCAGTTAAGTTTTTTTTTATGTTGTAGTCTCGTTTGCTTAACTTCTCTGATCAAATAGTTAACGTTTTATTTTTAAATTGAAATATTACGCTTTCTTCTGGAAAACGTAAAATTTGTCCTTAAGATAGTACGTACCACGCCCAGCGGCGTTTCATTATACATGTTTGCAACTTTGTCGAGAAACTTAGGCCCCGGAGGGAGGATGTAGTTTTCACCGTAAAATACATTGTGACGCCTCGGAATTTTCACGGTTTAGCGTATAGCTCATTTATGCTGGCATATTTTGGACTGGAGTGGCGCGCAAGATGCGTGTAAGAAACCATAGCAGCGGAAACCGAAACAGGACAGGGAGATTAAGACATGCTCGGCGTATGAATTAGTCTATAGTAAAAGCAGGGAAGACGAGGAGACACGGTGCGTGTGGAAACAGTAGAGAGGAATTTTGGCGTGACAGAAGGGTGACTGGGGGAAGAAAACAAGATGAACAGCGATTGCTCAGCCAAGCGCACAGGGGTTGTGAAGCATGATATAAATAATCAGTTGCGTACCCCGTCAGTGGTACTCAGTCTCGTTTTATAAAACAGGCCTGTCTGATAGCGTGCTTTTACCGTTTAATCTAACGTGGCTTTTAATTAGAACCCCGCTGGTATTCTCGGTTATGTGAATTATGCGTTACCCAAATATGTCTGAGGTTTTTTTCTGCGCTGAGCGATATTGCATGCATGTTTCGTGCCACCAGTTCTGGTAGTTTGTAAAGGTCTCGCATAGATACTTCGTGCCCATGCTCGTCGTTATAGAAGAAATGCATTTTTAAACGGTATATGATCCCCCGGGACCTAAAAACGGCTTCGCGAAAGCGTCGCCAAAATGTCGACGCCAAAAAACTTGCCGTGCTTCGCCAAAATATTCTTCGCACACAAAAAAAAAGATGACCGGACTATAGAGTTCCCAGATACAATATTGCAAAGCAGGGAAGTTTCAAAGCGTGGGTTGAAGGAAACTCGTGCTTAAAGTTGGTAACTTCCGGAAGTTGTGAGCTCTCAATGGCTACGAGCGCTAATCGGATTGCAATTTGCCCGCGGCGTCTGCAACGGCTTCTATGTATACACCACGAAGATTGGCCCTCTCTACTTAGCCTTTATCTAGCTTAGCTTTTCGTAACGAGAGGCTTTCGTAATGTATCGCTTAACCGTAGCGACTAGCTTGATCTGATCCAGCTACAATTTCACTAGTCTTTTGCATTCGTTTTATCTTCTTAACTGCGAGTCACGGGGTCCGCGTGAATAGCTGGATAGCCAAGAGTATGGAACGAATTTTTTTCTCATTGAGCGAGTTATCAACTCTGATGTGCATATATCTCTCTTCTAATTTTGGCACCACGTGCCATACGAGCTTCGCTATATTTCAAAACAGTGCGGCTGGTGGTTATGTCGCAAACCGTTCAACAGCCACGTTTTTCTCCTTAAATCGTGCAAAGTGTAAACCCGATCAAAGTGTAAACCCGAACACTTCCTCTGAACGTGAAAGCTGTCGGAAGTGCGGATCAGTGATTCGCCATAGGGGCTGTGGTGCCGTTCTTCGCTCTTTGCTGCCACCCCTCACGCCCTTCCCCTCCCTGTCTCGCTCCTCTCTTGATGAACTGAACAGAGGTTTGTTCAATGCACTTCGAATTTCCCGCCTTCGCAGTGCTCGCGCGCCTTCTCCTGGATGAGCATTCATAACTAAATGGACGCGGGGACTGCCGGTTAAGTGCATATATTTTGCCTCAATTGTACCCTCTGTTTTCTTTGCGCTAAATAGTGGAGAGATGTATGACCAGTGCCAGCGGTTCCACGAGTTTCGAACGGTTCCGCCTGTATAAATATCTCGTTCAAATATCCTGCTAACACTTGGCCGGAAAGCTGAATCGAGGGACAAGCGGGTATCCTTCCGAAGCCTCTGTTTGGGTTCGTGACGCCACGTGGCTGAGGTGGCTAGATAGCGTGACCGCGGACGCGCTACGGCGACAAGCCGGGCCCCTAAAGTGTTCTGCACTTAAAAATTGCAGAAACTGCCAAGCGTAAATTGTCAGATAATGCGAACGCCGATGTAGTACGCACCGAGCTCTTTAAAGTCGCTTTCACTATTATACCCAGGCGCACTTGTTGGACACTTTTCTTTTTCAATGTAGACGTTTGATATTAAATTACGAAGGCCCTAGAGCGTCTTAATAAACACCTCCATAGGAGCCATTGTACCCCAATGGAGCGTTACACACCTGCCCGTTCAACGTTGGCTTCACCACTGTACGCAAATGCATTGCGGAGACGTCGTTTTTTACAGGAAGTATGAGCAATCTTATAAAAAAGTATGAATGCCCAACGGCCTTTCATAAACACATTCATAAGAGCCCATCCCTACGGAGTGCTATGCCCTTCGGGGTCAGCTGCACTATTATACGCAAATACATTGCTGGGGAAGAGATCCGTAGGGATAATGACATCAATGCTATAAAGGCCGTAGGCCTAGTATTTAATGCCTGCATACGACCCCATGTATTTCTGTAAAGCTGTGGTTCTCAGACGGGGTTTCGCGGACGCCCTGAGGGGGTCTGCAAGGGAATTTCAGCCCCCCCCCCCCCCCGAAACTCCTCCCATTTTTTCTTTCTCCTTTTTTGCAAACCTCTCTGGAAATGCATAAAGGTGGCTTCGCTGCATGGTGTAGCCCAAGTTTTTAACGTGGGATTTTTGCACAACATGCCAGTTATGCAAAAAAGTCACACACAACGGACTTAGCTCCAATAGCGAATTGCTGGACGATATGTCACGCATCAGAACAGAAGTCAGACGCAGAATACCGGCCCTAAATAAGTATGCGAGTGACTTTAAGTCGCCCACAATTTTCACTTGCGGGCAAATGCAAACTGTTTGACATTGTGGCCCGGATCACCACATTTCATCTTTGGGGCTCCCATCACCATTGCACACTCGAAAGGTGTCCCCGACACACTCACGGCTGAGAACCACTGGTATAAAGCATTGCACCAGTCCCCATTGAAGTCGGCCCCACTAGTACATACAGATGCGGACAACATTGAGTGGCTAATGTAACTAGCTGTGTATGAAAAATATCAAGGCCCGAGGGGCTTTTATTATTGGCATTTTTCTTATTCGGCGGCAGTGTGACACATCCAGCGTTACAAACGAACACACGGAGTTCCTCGTTAAGCATGGGAAGAACGAGCGTTACCAATCAACTCTGACAGGTGCAGATATTTTATTGCGAAGGAGTTTCGAATGAACATGCAATCCGTGGTAGGGCAAGATATGGACGCGATTGTTCCCTGTTCACGTGGCGGCACGACAAGGATGAGACGAACCATGCCTGATGGTGACGATGAGATCTATGTACAAGCGGTCGTGGCAGTCCCAGCCGGGCTGCGTGGGGCCCACTTCTTCGCCGCCGTTATTCGTGGATGAGCATGGTGCCACGCTACAGTCTGTGCTTCATCTTCACGTAGCAGTACTGTTAGCTAATGATTTTGTCATCATGAGCTTTCGTCAGGGGGTCTTTAGTTCTCCGTAGCACACGTGTGCATTTGCGACGCTGTAAAACACATATTTGAACTTCGAAAAACTGTTCGGGCTTGCAGTTGTCTCTCGTTCGTAATGGTTCAGTTGTCACAGCATTTGGTTGTTTGAAAACGGGTGGTTTTTACCACCCGCTTTAAAATTGTCTGGTACCGACAACATATAATAATGGAGCCGAGAACGAAATAAAAAGGTTTCTTCTTTTTTCTAGTGAGCCGGCTGTCGGTTGCCCGCCGGTGAGAAGCAGAAGCGAAATAAACTGCTTCTCATCGGCTAGTCCGGTTGTGGACAGTGGTGTCGTCAGTCCGCGTCACGTTCGTATCAAGGCGCTTATGTCAAATGCTTTCAGACGCCCGTCCGAGGGCCCCAAGGAATTCGCCGAGCGATTTCAGGGCTCCACGGAGCTTTCACTGCACAACGGAGTCTCTCTCTCTCTCTCTCTCTCTCTCTCTCTCTCTCTCTCTCTCTCTCTCTCTCTCTCTCTCTCTCTCTCTCTCTCTCTCTCTCTCTCTCTCTCTCTCTCTCTCTCTCTCTCTCTCTCTGTTGGTCCCTCTCCCCTCATCCCTGGGGAATCGTGACTGCCTGTTTGGCAAGGGGTCGCGTGTTAATCGGGTAGGATCACATGTCGCTATCAGGTAGTTCTTTCCTAGAACTGCAACCTTAAAAGGATGGGAAACAGGATGAATAAATCAATCTTTCGATAAATGAATCAAGCAAGCAAGGTATACTTTATGTTCAAAAAAAAAAAAAAATAGACGGTGCGAAATATTGTCAGCTAGCCAAAGACGGCGCAGGTCACTTGGTCTCTTCAGGGAACAAAGTTGCGAACTTTGCTCCGCCAAGAACTCAAATAATACACAAGCGGCGCAGGAACAGTCAACAAAGTGACATGCGCAGGCGAGTGTCGGCGAATCGAGTGCTGCGGCGTCCGCCCTGCGAGCATTCATCTTTCCGCGTGATTGTTGCTGGAACAGTCGAAACACATCGAGAACACTGGAGATCAAAGAAGATTATTCTAGTCAAGGGACGAAAGGGCGAAACACTCTCTCTATCAAATTAGATAGCCTACGCGGCATACAAACGAAATGGACCGAAACGGGTGCTTTACTTCTAACTTAGATAAATAGCTGGCAACCAAAACACTCAAATAAACTAATCGGAGGGCATAGTTCGCGGCATTACCCCCCCCTCCCCCCCTGTATACGAGTGCAAAATAAAACGCCAGTCCAAAATAAAGAAGTCCGTCATCTTGCGTAGCAGCGCTTGAGGCGAACCACTTGGATGACTTCGGGCCGCGTGCGTCGTCTTGATGGGCCAGAATCACCGCCGTGGACAACTCCTACACGTCGCTGAATTCTTTAGGGTCCGAAATACCGTCGCATGAGCTTCTCACTGAGTCCGCGTCGTCGAATTGGTATCCAAACCCACACAAGATCACCTGGATGATACTCGGCGTCTCGGTGTCGGAAGTTGTAGCGTTCGGCATCCACCAGCTGCTGGTCCGTTGTACGAACCTCGAGCAAGCTGACGGACCTCCTCCGCACGCTATATATGCTTGTACGTCGGCGTTGAGTTCTTTTCTTCTACGTGCGGAAGTATGGCGTCGAGCATCGTAGTCGGCCGTCTACCGTAGACAAGCTCGAATGAGGTCACCTGCGTAGTTTCCTGTATAGCTGTGTTGCACGCAAACATGGCATTAGTGAGGATTTCGTCCCACGTCTTGTGTTCAACGTCGACAAACACCCCGAAACGGAAATGCGCACAAGCGCCAGTGATATAGGCGTGGGTGCCGTCCTCGTTCAAAAGCAAAGCGGCTGCGAAAACGTGATCGCTTATGCCGCGGTCTGTCAAAAGAAAAAAAAAACACAAATGAACAAACCAGGGGGTATATTCGCGGCAATTAGGCTAACGGCTAGTTCACCACTGAAATATTCTCGGAGACAATTTGGTTGTAAAATATGGGCGAACGACGGGGAAAAAATTACGAAATAAACATTGAAATAGAAAAAAAAACGTAGTATTCTATAACGCTGACTTTGACCAACGGTGCAAGGCAGTTTGAGTAAGTGGTGCATTTTACACCCCGCGATGCGATGGCAATGGCAAAAATCAAATTACAGTGACCAAAGTAGAATAGGAGGGCTTGAGAAGAAGACATGGGGGAATTTGTAATGATGGGACAATCTCAGCGCTCTTCGCACGTTGATCGAAAATAACTGGTAAAATAACTGATCGGACTTACGAAATTGAGTTTTAATTTAAATAGAAGATAATTTGATTGTAACCGTTACTATTATTCCTGTTGGGTAGGGAACCACGTAACTTCTCGAGTTTAAATTGGCTGTTAGAACAACGGCCCATCCGCTCGTTACCTGGTGCTTCAATGTAGACAGCGAGTTTCCGGTGAATACTAAGCAGCTTTGGTTATATAATTGGACCGGATAATCATCCCAGCGTCTTCTCCCGCCAACCTGAACGCTCACGAAAAAACGAAGGAAACCAAACGTGCTCGCTATGCGGGAACTCGTCCAATTATTTCCTCGACGATAAAAACCTGAGCAGGAAGAGATTGGCTGCAGGCAACACGGCGAATTTGCCTCGGTTCGTTTTGTTCTCCGCTTCGTTCGTCTTGGGCAAGACCTTTCCTTGCCAATCAGCTCGGAACGTTCCGCGAGCGGTAACGAGTTTTCCACTTTGGTAACAATCGCATTCTTCGCGAATTACACTTGCTAAGTGAGCGAACTTCCTTCCCTGGTGAGAAATTTATTCTCAATTCACATGGAAATACATCGCCGCTTTTTATCGCCGAGGAGGAGGAAGAAGCTTTATTTATGAGGCGTTCATTGCGAGCTCCACACTGGACGGAGGTGGTTCCCTGTTCACGGGAATCCATATGCTGCTCTTGCCGCCTGGCCCCTGGTGACCAGCCGTAGCTGATCCTCCATGGTCGTCCCAATAGCGGATCGGGAAATTGCGTCTCGTAGTGTTTCTTTTTATGCGTCGAAAGCCGAACAGAGCAGCCCTCGACCGAAGGGAGGCGGTGTTTCTGTAATGATTGCCGTTCCTGCTTGTTAAAGCTGCAATAGATACAACCTTGGTTCAATAGAAACACTGCTTTTCCCCCATAACAATGATGCCAGTTTTTTTTTTTTTTTTTTTTGCAATCTCCAAACAAATATTGGAGATAATGAAGATAACATTCGTAGCAGTGGCATTTGCAATCTCCAAACAAATATTGGAGATAATGAAGATAACATTCGTAGCAGTGGCAACTTCCCGGCCACTTTCCGGTGATTTCTCAATGACCTCACGAAATCTTGCTTGTGCGATTGGCGACCGTCGACCAGCACCACCGGCGAAAAAAATTGGCCGCGTATGTGCTCCTTTCGTTGGAAATGTCGACAAAAGACGGTATTCTTTGTCGACATTTGCCGAGTAAATGCCTCCCTTCGCTTTCTCGCTCACCTCTCATGTTGTTCCTCTCCCGCCTCGCTTCTCCCAAAGATAAGCACACTAGAGGTTTGCTCAAATCAATTTAAATTCACCGCGTTAGACTTCTCCAGGCGGGGTGCCTCGATGCCAGCGCTGCCGTACGACGGAGACGCGCGTGAATCGAGGCACCTACATATACTTCAACGTTTATAAAACCGCGTTGCCAACAGGGTCAACACGGTAAATACGTACAACACGGAACATACGGAGTGCTAGAACTGGAGAGTTTTAGCAGTCCGTCTGTTCCGCCTTGTACGTAGTTACTACCGTGTTGACCGGGACCCGTCTGGGCACTTGGGCATTCGTCGCGGTAGGGGATTAGTTCCGCAGGCCGGCCTTCGCCATGTCCGCGCATTCGTCACGGACGGGCGCGCCTCCTCGCCCTTCCGCGAGCGCAGGCGCAGACGAGTCCCGGTCAACACGGCAACTATTACGTACACGACGGAACAGAGGGACTGCTAAAACTCTCTATTTGTCTCCGGTGGCGAGATGTGAGAGGCCATGGAGGAACCTGTCGCCAGAATTCCCATTGGCTGCGAACGCGGGTATGTGCCAGCCTAACGTTCGTCCCCATTGGTTGCGGCTCGTCATGTGGCTGCGAATACTGGTAGGCGGCGGCCCTATGTTAGGCCTAACGTCATGATTTGAAATCTTCGTCAACTGGTACCCGCAGCTTGGGTACGAACACCTTTACTGGCACCTCTTTAGGCTTAACGTTAAGTTTATGTATGCTTAAGCTTAAATCAGGCCTAACAAGCTGACTGGCCGAGTTTCTTAGTCATAGTAATAGAGAGAAGGAAAGGCGCAAATAAGAACGGATGGTGATAAAAGGTCGAAATATAACCGGTTTGTCGTCTTGCGTGCTTCGCGACATGATAATCTCAGCACCAACGTTTTTAGATACTTTTTCAGTTCCGCATCTCCCCGCCGCGGCCATGGAGAGAAAGCGGCCGGCCGCGACTCTCGCCACCGCGGCGCTGCGGTTGCGAGTTGCGCTAGGAGAGCGAGCGTCGTCTGCTAGCGGGGAGCGTTCCGCTCGGCGCCTCCGGTCCTCGCCGCTTCTGGCTGCGTACTGCAAACTAAATAACTGTTCCCGGACGTTGCTCATCATTTTGCTGCGGCCGTTGCAGTTCGAGATCTATTTGAAACGGACGGTATTATGCAAGGAGTCGTGTACATACGCCCAGGGATTTGAAGCGGTGGCTAAAATATCAAGAACGACAGCGTTTTACATGAACGTTCGCGTAATAGTGGCTGTCATGCGTGCGCACAAATTCTCTTGCCATGCCAATTGCGCAAATTTATTGCATCCCGAATGATATTTTTTCACACGACTGTTGGAGCAGCTTCCCGTTTCGTAGACAACATAGGTGATATCGTGTCGCGCAACAACGCTCTTCAGGATTGTATAGGCCCCGCTTTCTTTCGGGCCCAGTAAAAAAGTTTGCCGACGCTGCCGCGGTTCTTCTTCGAGTGCTGCCGTTCTCCAGATGGCTGGGAGCCGTATTGCCGCACTATTCTCGACTATCTGTGCAAAATCGGTGTATTGCTGGAGCCTGGGGAACAGGCGCCTTGGAGAGCTCCTCTTGTCGCTCCTTGAGAAAGTGCTCTCCTTTTGTAATAACCTAGCTCGTGCGCAGACCCTACGTTTCTCTTTTTCGGAGACCGCCGCCGAGTCTGCTTGCTCAACAAGTTGCTGGGAAGGTTGGGAAAGTTAACGGAAACTGCACTTTCCTTCAGTGCCCATTAAGCCCGGCCGATCTCGACGACTTTACATTACTGATCGCAATATCCTCTTCGAGAAAATGAAGTCCACATACCTTGCGCGTTTTGCTTATCTCTTTGTCCACGCGGGGAATCGCTCTTTTCTATTGGTTGAGAAGCTATGGATCCGATGACGGCGCTAAATGTTCTGTATCTGTTCGTACAGCCAGGTGCGGAGCACGTTGGCATTGCGGTAAGCCAGGCTCATCAAAGAAAACACAGCGTCTTGACGGAGTCACGAAATCCTCGATGAAATCGGCACTGTTCAATAGCGTCACAAACTGAACGCACTAAAGGGGCAAGGTTCGCGCACGGGGGTCAAAAACAAACGCAAACGACAGGAATAAACTTGTAGAGACACGCAACTACGCCAAAACTTCGACGAAGAAAATTGTAGAGACACGCAACTACGCCGAAAATTTGAGCATGCATATACGCATGCACGTATATCCATGCTCTTTTGCAAAAGTGAACTCGGAAGAACCACACAAGTGGCAAACAATTTCATTGTCTTCTGTTTATTGTAGCTGTTTACTTTCAAGAATGTACGCAATTATCGGATGTGTGCGCCCACCCACGCACGCACACCAAACATGTGGAGCGCTTAACTAAGTGGTTTTCGCCCTCCTGCTCCAGTCGGAAGGAAAGCATAACGTAAACCGCATGTGAGCGCTGGGATGTCAGCGCGCAAGAAAAGCTATGTGCGCTTGAACCTAGAACAGGCACAGAGAAGAATAATCGGCACCACATGAGAACGTCGACTTGCCGGAGAGCGCATGCAACGCCGTGCAAACGCATCGCGCGCGCGAGAAAAAAAAAAATGGCAGAAAAATATAACATACCCCGCAGGAAAAAAAACTATGTGGCGTAACACGTTACGTAGGGTTGCTGGTCACGTGATTTTTATCGCTCTTGGATTCCTTCGCCCTCGTGCAAATGCCAGCCCGGCCATCCGTAGAGTTCCGCTTCGGCATCTCAGGTTGTGATCTGGCTGCGTACTCGAAAAGCAATAACTGTTCTCGGAAGTTGCTCAACATTTTCTTGCCGCGCACGCGCTATTCCAGTTCGCGATTTATTTGAAACGGGTCGATTATGCAAGGAGATGTACGTACGCCCAGTGATTTTTAGCGGGGGCTAAAGTACCAAGAACGAAAGCATTTTAAATGAATTTTCGCGTAGCAGTAGCTGTCAAGTGCGCACACAGTTTCGCTTGGCATGCCAATCGCGCAAGTTCGTTGCAGCACGAATGATATTTCCTGATAACCATGCGCAGCAACTGCATGCTTTCTTTATGAAAGACATCCGCGTATCCTTCGTATTTTCAAAGAAATCAAATTGCGCAGGTAAAGCTAACCCAAAATCCTTGAGATTTAGATTGTATGTTTTCTAGTTATATTGTGTTAGCATTAAGAATTTTTATTTTTGTTCATTTGTCTGTTTTGTTTCACTATTTTTTTAGCATGAGCTAGCTACATTCCGTCCTCCTCTTGCACATTTTGTAAAGGGCATAAACATGTGCCTCATGCTCGACGCATGTGCCCAGTCTCCTCACAAGCATCACTGCTAAAGTGGGCTGGAAAATCCCGTACAGCCGACTGCGAGTTAAGCCAGTCGGCATTGCACCAAGCCCAGCACAAGAAGGAAAATACAGCACGTTGACGGAGTCACGAAATGCTTTCACCCGCGGCCGCACTGTTCAATAGCATCCCACACCGACTACACTGAAAACGGCAAGTTTCTCGCACAAGGGCAAAGACAAACGCAAGCGAAAAGAAGAAACTCGTAGAGCAGACACGCAACTAACCGCGGCCGCAACTTAGAGCCCAGCGGACCGGCCGCGCACGCCGTCAACGCTGCCGCCGGAGCCGCCGCCGCAGCCGCCGGCACAGCGCAACTCGCGACCGGAGCGCCCTCTCAGCGCCTAGGGTAAAGCCGCGCCCGCTTTGGAAGGCGCAGTTCCGAAACTGAAAAAGTATCCATAAACGTTGCTCAGCACCACCAAGTCAGCTGCACACAACTCGGCGAGAAGTGATGCTAACGCATTCTGGAATCATAATCTTAGGGGAGCCCGTAGATTTTTTTGTCTGTTCAGTGATTTGCATATGTCGTTTTAGGGCCCGCGTGATAAATGAAGGGAACCTCTTTTCCGACGTTCATATTAAATAACTCTAACAATAGAGATTTTAGCGTGATTGCGTGTGCTTGTATGTGCGTATGTTTAACGCAGGCACGCGCTTCTAACCTTGAGTGAGCTCCCAAATATTCGTCTGTGTCCATTGGTGCGTGAATTTCAGGCGAAACCTTGACGAAACGAAAATTTTCTCTCGCTCTCTCGTGCCTCTCATTTTGGCTCTTATTTTGCTATAGTTGTTTCTCTCTCTTTTTTTTTTTTTTGCTTCTGTGTTTCGCGCCTGTCTTTCGTCGTTTTGTTTACTTTTTTTTCTCTCTTTCGCTGCTATGTTTTTTTTTCTGCCTTCGCCTTTTCACGTTATAGGTGGAACCGTCCCGCATAAATGATGCACCTGTCAGTTCCCTTCGTCGTACGCATTCGTTCACGAGCCAAAAGTGAATGCCGCGAGAACAACAGAGAAAAAAAACACAGGGGAGCATTGACGGCGCCCTTAGAGGGAGGACGTCACGTAAATGTTCAGACAGTCGAGCGTGCGCGCGTCTCTGTTTTAGCGTCTCGAACGAAGCTTCAACTCTCGTGTTCGAACTCAGCGTTTGTGTTTCGTGTTAGACGGTGTTAACGGTGCTATCAGCTGGAGATCCGCGCGTGCAGGTGTGGTGTGTCGACTTTTTCGCCAGTTCACTTTTGATCGTTTGACCCTGAAACGACCCCCAACAGCGTTCAAGGTGAGACTCCGTGTCACCGAACTCTTCTGCACCTCCCCTTCCATTCTGTTCTTTTTTTCTTCAACTGCCGCAATTTTGAGCAACAGACGCATACCTGAGGGTCCTAATGAGGAGGCCATTGTTTAGTGACGGTGTTTCGAGCTCGGCGAATTTCCTTCAGTTTTAATGGTGACATTGCGAAGATCCGTCGCTCAACACTAGTGGAATGATTAAGGTAAAGCTGGCTATACAGTTTTGCAAGACTGCCGCCCTTCCCTTGCTTTTGAGTTTCAGAGTAATTCTATCACGTGATACAAACAGCGTCCTAGTTATTCTAGTTCGTAGAGCGATGACTGTATAGTTAGGGGGTCGGTCCTGGGAAAAAAAAAAAAATTGTTGCGAAGTTTGCTCACAAAGGTAGGTGTGAACGGCTTTCTTTTGTAGCTGTTTGGCTGCGTTTTTAACAAATATATATATATTTCCTTTGCGTTGATCAACACTCAGTCCATATTCCATTCAATCAGTCGGAAAGTCAATTTAATTATCCACCATAGAATTGCGCTTCATTGACTAGCGTTCTGGAGCTGTTACGAACAGTTTCGCATAGCTCATGTGCAGCTTTCCCGCTCATAGCAGTCCGTTCAACAGCGATTAATCTGTAATTATTTAGCGTAATGTAAAGTTCTTTCGCGCTGCTAATATTGGGGGTGAAAACTTGCTTTGCGCACAGTTTCAAGTCTTGCACGTTTTGCGGCTAGGTTCCTGAGCCATGGAAACTATTCCATAGAAATGCATGGGGAGTAAAATTTGATCGCGAATTACACATAAACTATTAAGAATCCTGAAAAGTTCTTCTAGTGTTTCTCTTCCCGTTGAAGTCTTGCTTTGTGCCAAATATCACTTTCCTGAAGTAATTTTCCTAGGTTCCTGCGAGGTTAGACTTTTGAGCGGGAAAGCTGGGTATGACTGTTCTGCTCTCTTTCTTTTTGTTTCAGATGCTTTTGAAAGAATTTTGTGACGGAGCTATGACTTATGAAACTATGAACTATGACTCTGCGGGCCATGACGCTATACAATGCATTTCGGAACAGATCGTGGTATGGGAAAGGGAGCAGAAAGATTGTAGTGACATGCATGGCGAACTGCTGTAGGTCGTCATTGAAGCGAAAGCAGGCGGGGGGCATGCGACAGCGAGAGGTCGTCTGCTATAGGGCGGACCGACGTACACGGACGAAAGCCACTCCCTTTTCATCGGTGGATTTTGCACCATAAAATTTACGGTATACCAGGAAGTATAATTTAGGCGCGAAGGAGGGAGGGAGGCCTTTAATAATAAAGAGAAAGTCTTTGCTAATTTAAAGGAGCCATGAAGAGAAAACACAAGTTTGGTTCATTCGAAAGATTGCCTCGTTAGAACCATAACGACACCACTTATAACGCAAACTTCGCTCAAATAAGCTACATAATTAGGAAAAACGGGAATGGTCATGCGACCCACCAGCTCATTTCCCGCAACAGAACCTATGCCGTCACATGGGCTAAGCTCTGCGATTGGCGGAGGCCGGCAAAAGCAAACGCATGTTAGGCAGGGCTTACAGTTTGCATAGCGAGCTAAATGCCCGTGAAACATACTGCACATTCTTTTTATGACAAAGAACGGTGGAGTAAACGGTTGAAGTTCCGAACGAACACGCAAGCGTGTGCGCCAATGCGTACGAAACAACCGCCTGGCCGAGCTCGACATCTCGCCGTCGCGCAGACGAATTTTCGGGTTCGAGGCGCTCTGACCTTGGAGGAAAAATGCCGTAAACACCGCGCATTGACGCTCGTATCTTTCTGGTCGAAGCAGAGAGCTCGCGCGAACGGCTTTCCATACACGACACCGGCCAACTGGCATAAGCGATACTGCTACTGAAATTGAACTATTATTAACCGTAATAAAAATACGGCACATACGTACCAGTCTGTATTCGTCCGTCGCGACGGGGCTGACGAGGCAGCGGTGCCGACGGCAGGCCGTTCGTCTGTTGTGGCTATCGCGGAATGGTCGCTTTCCCGTCCACCGCGTATCCCACAACTCTTGCCGCTCGTGCACTTAGAAGCATTGAGCGTTCAAGTGGTGTGAGGTTGTTAAATGCAAGCCCGAGCTCCTCGGCGAGAGTTTTGTTCTCCGGATCAGGCGATTCCATGAGGGCTGCTGGTGCACTAGGTTTTACTAGTATTTTTAAAATGACCGCCGTCTCGGTGGACTCCCGCGTGTGGGTGCTATATGGAGTCAACATACTAAGTATCTGTTTCATGGACCGGCTCTATGACGCCATTGTACACGTCACGGAATGTTCAATTTTAGCGGGAGATTTAAAATTTTGGCTGAAATTGCCTTATTTCTCAGTGAATAAAGCATCATTTGCTTCCGGGAAAGCGCTTGGGGTACTATGAAACACCTAATCTTTCGAATAAAACAAACTTTTGTTTTCTCTTCATGGCTCCTTTAAAGCGAGCGTCTCGCTTCCTTCACATTTTAATGCTGGCAAGTTGTCGAAAATGCCCTGGTTTTCTGTTCGGGACCTCCGGTGGCGGCGTATTGAACGCTTCTAACCCGGTTTCTCCAACTCTCGTACGTTATTTCTGGCGCCTCCTTTACGGGTCCAGTGTCGCACATTTCAATTTCTAAGCGAGGCGTTGTCGGCCGATCGATATCCTCGAAAAAGCGGCTCCGCTTGTGTTTGTTTGTTGCCTGCGGCTCTTCGATTGTTTGGTTGTTTGCGGAGGTCTTTTATTGACAGAGCGAGAGAAAACAGTGAAACGCTTTAACTTTGGTGCGGTCTAACTATGCCCTTAGAGGAGTTGTAGTACTTTTTTGTGTTTGTTTGGCATCTATTGAAGACTTCTTGCATCGCGTTGCTAGCTGCTTTTCGCAACCGCGCTTGCTTATCGATGGCGTACACACGAACGCACGGTACGCGCTCGATGGCTATATAGTTAGCCATCTTAGTCGATGGATCGATCGATCAATCGGTCAGTGAGTGGGCCATTGATTGATTGATTGATTGATTGATTGATTGATTGATTGATTGATTGATTGATTGATCGATCGAACCCGCTTAACACGAAAGATTTCGTGGGGATCGGCAACCCTGTCACGCATATCAAATTTCCTCCGTGCAATGGTCAACTTTACACATCACAGCGTGAATGAGGCGAAGCTGATGGGAATGCAATGACGCATTGCAAATGATGGGTTCACTTCAGGTCGCATGTGAAATATTCGAGCAGTGCTCCTGAAAACAGGTTCGTTGGTGCACGCTTTGAGTCAAGTTTAACCGGTGTTATTAAACGGTACAGGAAAGAAACCGTTATGGGTCGCGTACTAGCGCCACCTGACAGCTATACCATTTTGGTGCGTGAGGTGTTTATTCGCACATCGCATTTGCGTAAGGTATATACTGGCACTTGTGCGCGGCTGTGTTTAGTAATTATTCTACGGAGCGGTTGACCGCGTTTCCACTTGCTGTGCTACAAAGAACTTTTCTTTATTTGAATGAAGCTCAGTAGAAGTTGTTGAATCAATCATTAAATCAGTGCAAAGAACTTTGCTTTGCAAACACAATCGAATGGGATTCAAAGGAGTATTATCACAGCTTTTTCAAAGCCTTCGAAGCAACGGTCAAAGAATAAGTAGGCATGGGTGTGTGCACGCGGTCAAGTGGTGCACTTTGAGCGGAGAAATCCGTTTCTATCATAATGGCTATGCTTCGAGTTGAATGGGCGAATGAAGCAGGGAAATCGAAAAACTGCTCACCCATGTGAAAGAGAATGGAGTGCTCGACGAGGTCGAGGGGCAGGTAATACGCACATGTGTGACGTGCGGGGCGTGTGCTGAAGATACAAATCGACACGGAGAGCGTCGCGTCGGCAGAATGCGGCCACATAACCGCGTCGGCGAACGAGTTGCCACAGCTTTTGCGGGGAGCAAAGACCGTGTTCTCCGGCTTGCCCAGACTTCTCTGCTGTCGGAGAAACTTGCGAAACTATATAGGGCTCCTGCGCTGCTCAGGGCGGTGCGCTTCACGGCAGGAGGCCGAACCGACTTCGGGTAGTACTTCGGGGTCGTACAACGCTGCGGGGGTCCCATAGGATCCCGTGTTTACAGAAGCAAAGTGAGCTCGGTACTCCAGATTGTTCTGCGACATGGTCTACATCCCATCCCCAACGCGTCCGATATCTGTTTTGGTGATCAAACTGGCACAAGGGACGGTGACGGAGCTCTGCCACTCGCAGGCTCACCGATGGTCGTATGAAGCGGAATTTGAAGTGAGAGCTTCTTGTTTAGACTGTACACTTCGCGAAAAGGACTTTTCAACAACCGCTGATAAAATAAAAAGTGCGGGCCAATCCACCATGTGGAGGTGTTTGGGAAGCGAAGCTTTATACACCACCTACCACAGGTTACTACGGCCCGGTTTCGTTAACCACACGTTACACTGTACTTGTAACACGTTCTTCATTGCAACACGTTCAGAACGGCCTTATAATCCCTGTGATACACATTCAGACTTTTTGTATTCACCGCAGTTATATTCTTCGTGAATGTTAAGGCAATTCACGTTCCACGGATGGTAGTCGGTTGTTTGGTATTGGTGTTGCAAACGAGTCCAAACGCTTTGTGGACGAAATGGACAAACCACTGGCGCGCACACGGCCGCTACATGTGCCATGTGCGGAGCGCACAGCGTGCGAGAGGTCACGTGACGCTATCACGTGGCATTCAGCGAGAACGCAGGGATAAACCTGCAGCTGTGCTCGGTGAGCACACCGTCTGTCTTCCCCGTCTCCGCCTGCGTTCGTAGTTCAATGATAATAAAGAAAAAAAGCCGCCGTAGTTCAATTGGTAAGACAAGGGGCTCTCGCTCCGTTTTTCTATTCGGTCCAGCTTCGATTCCTGGGGGCGTTAGTAATTTCTTTTATTTGTTCGCGGGAGTTTTCTGTTGACGCCGACTTTCTCGACAAAACCCTTGGCTGGTAGAGGTACAAAGCTTCGCGTAAAAAAAAAAAAGAGTAACGCAGTCGGTGGCGACAGTGCATAAAAATCACTGAGTACGACGGACCGCGCAGGCTCGTCTGCTGCGGTGCGCCGCGCTTTCGCGCACCTGTGCACTTATGCGTGCGCTTTCAATAAGCACTGCTGGTTTGCGCCGCCGTTACGAATAAATGGTACAACGTTAGCTTGCCGTTTATTGCGTGGCTCAGTGAGAGAATGCAGCGAGCGGCACAGGCGGGAAATATGTTTTGTGATCCGAAAGTAAGGGCCGTAGAACAAAGTGGTCGGGCGAACTGAGCACCGCTATGTTTCCTTTTTTGCGCTCACTTTATTTAATTACGCTCTTTTGCTCATCTATTCCCAGTTCGCATTTAATAGGGGTCGACAACGTTTTGGTGTGGAGGGCCGAGTTGCGTGAAGCTGACACAGCGGAGGGCCGGACGGCAAATCGGGTGGCAGGAGAGGGCTGCTTCGGAGGCGAACAGAAAATAATTCAGCTATGTGCCAATAATATTTGACAGTAATTGAGAATCTGGCGGACTGTGAAAATGTGCGACAATGCAACTGGAAGCGATCGATTTTCAGTTCTTGGATACCGTCTTATACCCCATTTGAGGACAAATCTGGCGTGTCGGGGGCCGCTTAATACTGCCCCGTGCTCTGCATGCGGCCCGTGGGCCGTAGGTTGCCGACCCCTGCACAAGAAAATAATGAACACAGTCAGCGACGATCGTATGTAAATATTTTGGCCGTTCACCGTGTACGCGGCTGCGTTATGTTCATCATCATCATCAGCCTATCTACGCCCACTGCAGGGCAAAGGCTTCTCCCATTATTCTCCAATTACCTCGGTCCTGTGCCAACTGTGACCAATTTATCCCCGCAAACTTCTTAATATCATCTGCCCGTCTAACTTTCTGCCGCCCCCTGCAACGCTTGCCTTCTCTAGGGATCCACTCTGTTACCCTTAACGACCAGGGGTTATCTTGCCTTCGCATTACATGCCCTGCCCACGTCCATTTCTTCTTCTTAATCTCTACTAATTTGTCCTTAACACGTGTTTGTTCCCTGACCCACTCCGCTCTCTTCCTGTCCCTTAATGTTACACCTATCATTTTACGCTCCATTGCCCGCTGAGTCGTTCTCAATTTAAATTGGAACCCTCTAGTGAGCCTCCAAGTTTCTGCCCCGTAGGTGAGTAACCGGTAAGATGCAGCCTGTCATACACTTTCTTCTTCAGCGACAATGGTAGGCTGCTATTCATTATCTGAGAATGCCTGCCATATGCACCCACACCATTGCAATCTGATCCCTTCTAATTATCTCTGCCTCATGGTTGGAATCTGGGGTCACAACCTTCGCCTAAGTAGATATATTCGCTTAACCACTTCCACTGCCTCGCCCACCTATCTCAAACCGCTGTGCTGTCCCGAGTTATTGATCATTACTATAGTTTTCTGCATATTAATTTCAGGCCCACGGTTCTACTCTGTTCGTCCAGTGCGAAAAGCATGCTTTGCAATTCGTCCCCCGAGTTACTAGCAAGGCAATGTCATCAGCAAATCTGAGGTTGCTGAGGTATTCTCCATAACCCCTTACTCCCACCTGTTCCTAATCAACGTCTGAATACTTCTTGATAAACATGCTGTGAA
>NW_027526460.1:12654224-12688827 GCF_048455015.1 Haemaphysalis longicornis | reverse complement strand
TTCTCCATTAACCCTTACTCCCACCTGTTCCTAATCCAACGTTCTGAATACTTCTTGTAAACATGCTGTGAATAACATTGGAGAGATTGTGTCTCCTTGTCTGACACCCTTCCTTATAGGTATTTTACTGCTCTCCTTATGGAGGATGATGGTACCTGTGGACCCATTGTAGATATCCTCTAGTATTCTTACATAATGCTCATCTACCCCCTGGTTCCGTAATGCCTGAATGGCTGCTAGGGTTTCGGCCGAGTCAAATGCTTTCTCATAATCTATGAAGGCTATATATAGGGGTTCAGTATACTCAGCGCACTTCTCTATCACCTGATTGATCGTGTGAATATGGTCCATTGTCGAATAACATTTACGGAACCCTGCTTGTTCTTTAGGTTGACTGAAATCTAAGGTTGCAGAAATTCCGTTAGCGATTACCTTGGTAAGTACCTTGCAGACGACTGACAGTAAGCTGATCGGCCTGTAATTTTTCAAGTGCTTCATGTCGCCTTTCTTATGGATTAGGATGATGTTCGCGTTCTTCCAAGATTCCGGTACACTTGCGGTCATTAGGCATTGCGTATACAGGTTTGCCAGTTTTTCAAGTACAATTTCTCCACCATCCTTCAAGAGGTCTGCTGTTATCTGATCCTCACCAGGTGCTTTGCCCCCTTTCATTTCTTTCAAAGCCTTCCTTACTTCTTCGGTCGTTACTGGTGGGATGTCTATCTCCTCTGAACTACTTTCTCGTTCGGCATTATCCTGGATGTCCCGGCTACTGTGCAGGTCCCTATAGAACTCCTCGGCCACTGTGACTATTTTATCCCTATTTGTGATGACATTGCCTTGCTTATCTTTAAGTGCATACATCTGATTTTTCCCCGCGCCAAGACGCCCCTTCACTGCTTTCAGGCTACCTCCGTTCTTTACAGCGTATTCGATCCTCTCCATATTATACTTCCGTATGTAAGCTGTCTTACGCTTATTGATTAACTTCGAAAACTCCGCTAGTTCTATTCGGTCAGCTGCGGTAGAGATTGTCATGGTTTGCCGTTTCCTAATTAGATCTTTCGTCTCCTGTGAAGGTTTACCAGTATCCTGTCGTAGTGCCTCCGAGTTCTACTGCACACTCCGTGATAATGAGTGTAAGGTTGTCGCTGGCTTTCTGTGTCGTAAGCTCGGCTTCATCGTTAAGAGCTGAATATCGGTTCTGCAGCGCGATCCTGAATTCTTCTGTTTTACGTCTTACTGTTAGCTCATTTATCGGCTTCTTTCGTACTAGCTTGCTGCGGTCCCTCCTCAAATCTAGCCTAATTCGAGATCTTACCATACGGTGGTCACTACACCTTACCCTTCCGAGCACTTCCACATCCTGCACGATGCCAGGGTTATCGCATAATATGAAGTCTATTTCATTTCTATGCTCCCCATTCAGGCTCCTCCAGGTCCACTTCCGACTCTCCCGTTTACAGAACGAGGTATTCATTATGCGTAGGTCATTCCGTTCTGCAAACTCAACTAGTAGGTCCCCCCTGCTATTTCTACAGCCCAGACCATAGTTCCCAACTGCCCTGTCTCCAGCCTGATTCCAGTGTTATGTTATCGCACATCTAAGCAGGCAACGGACGTGCGATTTGATGCTTGTTTCGCGTTCTTTAATTGCGCTTAATTTGTTTATTTGATGATATTGCCTCACCTTCTACTCGCTAGTATACATGTCCCCTGCCGTTCGTAAATCGTGTGGCGTCAAATTTTGCGTGAAACGTTATGTAGTTCGCAAAAATATAACACAAAATTCCCACTCGCTTTCATGGTGGTACCGGGCCAGTGGTGTCAGCAGAGGCGGCTGCGCTGTTCGCGTCCGCTTGCATGCTCCCGCTGAATCAACCTTTTGCGTTTACCTCAGGCTGTGGGAAAGCGACGACGTTATGTGTTTTATGCTGCTTGCGAGCTGTTTCTTGGTCAACCGTGCGCAAGAAGGAAGAACAATAGAAAGTTATAGCATAGCGGAGAACCGGTCCCGGTATACGGTACTCGGTACAGCTGCGCATGCGCACAACCAGTCCTTCCTCCTCTGCGCACGCGCAGTAGCTCCGGTCGCCTACCGGGTACCGTACCGTGACCGGTTCTCCACTCTTCTCTCTAACAATTATCGTCAGGAAGTCAGACCCCCCGACTGGGCGGTACCTTACGCACGTCGCGACGATTGCGGCAGCTCGCTCAAAAGAAAGCCGATAAATCGGCTTGTAGCTGATGTTGTTTTGTTTAGCCTTTGCAACTACTTTAGGGGCTATGTTATGCAGTGTCATTTGAACGCACCAAAACGCAATTAAATTAAGTACAACCAGGTTTTCTCTGACTTGTAATTGAAAACACATGGAGGTCCATTTCCACCAGTTGCTCTCTCTCTCTCTCTCTCTCTCTCTCTCTCTCTCTCTCTCTCTCTCTCTCTCTCTCTCTCTCTCTCTCTCTCTCTCTCACACACACACACACACACACACACACACACACACACACACACACACACACACACACACACACACACACACACACACACACACACACACACTAACCGAGTCATACGGCAATTTCATTCGCATTGTGCGAACGTAATTCAGCTTTCGCTGTCGACTTCACACAACATTGCGTGGGAATGGTCTGTGAATTTATGGCGCCGAATGCGTTATAGGGCTAGCTTTGTGGTGTCGGATGTTAAGCGCCACGAAATGGATGCGGGGTGAAATTCTTTAAGGCGCGCATGCCCAACCCCGCGCTGAGTGTTGCCAGACGGGCTGTTTTCTATCTTAGCGAGATCGTTTCCAGCCCATTTCCTTCGTCCGCCGTGAAATCTGAAACGAGGAAATTGTTCTCAGTCTGGTGCTCGCGAAGTCGTTTTATACTGTAGTACCCTACGGTGTACGGGGCAGACATCGCGTTTTTGTGTCGTGTCATTCCCAAAGTTTATCCTGGCGTCGTTGACTCTCGTGGCTTATAGCTGCAGCGCGGGAAATAAATGTTGCGGCGTAATATATGTCGCCAACTTAGGTACTTGTTCTAGACGTACGACCCTGTGACAACAAAAAATAAAAATTTGAACCTTGTTCGTGCTTGGGTAACCTACCACGAATGGTTTTTGCGTTGAACACTCCCTGAAGCTTTTATGTGCATATTCGGCAACGATTTACACGCCTTGAGCTGTGCAAAGACTTCGCAAGGAGGGAGCAAGAAGTCCCAAGAAGTCCTTGCTGTCACCCGCCGTGGTGGCTCAGTGGCTAAGGCGTTGCAATGCGCTGCTGAGCACGAAGTCGCGGGTTTGATTCTCGGCCGCGGCGGCCGCTTTTCTGATTGAGGTGAATAGCAAAAACGCCCGTGTGCACAAGATTTCGGCGCACGTTAAAGATCCTCAGGTGGTCAAAATTAATCCGGAGCCCTCCACTACGGCGCGTCTCATCGTCTGCGTTGCGTTGGCGCGTTAAACCCTACAATCAATCAATCATCCTCCTTGTTGTCAACGGTCTCTGCGACACAACGAAAGAACGTCGTACAGGTGCCGACTATTGTGCAGCTCTACGCGTGTTAAAACGGGTCGCTCAAGACAATTGCAGGCGGGAGCTTCATTAAACACGTCCTCTTATTGAACTTGGCCGGGCGTGGTCTCGGCCAATTCCCTGCGAGCCATCCATCATGCCGTCTGAGATAGCAGGACTGATGTTGTGGGACGCGCGCGAGAATTAGGAAAGCGAGGACGAGAATGTGAATCGTAAAATCGCCTATTTTGGTATTCCGCTATGCAAGGTTATTGATAACAAAGGCGCGCTGCTCGAACAACGCCGTTGTTTAACCTCCACTGCTAACAACTTATAACGCGCACACGTAAACCTTCCGTGGTATCCTCTTCGTGCAACGACTCCGGTTAGCCGAAGACGACGAGTGGCAGTTTTCTTTTTCTTTTTTTTTTCTTTTTTGACTGGACGTATCCGGTACTTAGAAATTTTCTCCAACTGTTTCGCGAAGAAAAGGAAGCAGTAGCGCCACAGAAGAGTATCTTTTTTACATCATGCTCTCGTTTGACGTCGGATGTGCTCGTGAAAAATAGTAGGGAAATCACGACAGCTTTGGTATGGACCAACAAGACGGAAGGTAAAGCACCGAACTTTTTAACTCTGCCGCTGGTGTTATTTGCTTGAACATGTGCAACGCGCCTTTCGTATCCGCTAACCATAATGCATGGTCTCTCCCCTTAAAAGCCGCGCCTTCAGACACCAAACTTCAGACTCACGGGTCTCTCTTGACAAGAAAAATTGGGCAGCTCCGTTGCCGTCTAAATGCCCGCCCTGTTACGAAACGAGAGAGGCGGTAGCAATTTCTCTTTTGTTCCCGAGGCCATTTCGTCTTGGGAGAAGAAGTGAATAGTCAGTAAGAGCGACAAACGATTGAAAGGCAGCTGCCGGTCCCCTTGAGGGACGCTGTTACAGTGTGCTGTGCCATTCTAACGTAGGTTGTAAGCCCGTTCACACACACGCACACACAAAAACAAGGACATGATGAAGAATGATCCGTGTCGTCAGACGTGGAACAGAGGTTGCGCAGCGTATTTGCTCTCGTAGAACGAAGAAGGCGAGGAGTTTCGAAGCGACAGGTCCTGTGGCTGTCTCACGTGTCAACCGACTGAAAGAAACTGCGGAATTGAGAAGCACAGGGGATGCAGGTTTAACGAATCGCGGAAAAAAAGATGGGGGGAGGTTCGGCCCGCCGTCTTAAAAAAAAGGTGCTGGAACCAAAGTCGCAATTCGACGCCCATCGGCTGTACTCGAGGGGATGGATACAGGCATCAGTTTTCCCGCTTTTCTAGCACGCTTTAGTCGGCGTCGTCTGCTTGTTTCTGGCCTCGTAATGTGAGCGGGGGAAAAGTTTCATTGAATGAAAAGCGAACGCATAGATTTTGTGATTGTCGCAATGGTTCAGACTGTTGGAGGCCAACTCTCCTCCTCTCTCCTCAAGACAAGAAAAAGAAAAATTAGGAGCCATTCCACTCTGAAGGTGGGTGACCAGAGAAGCTTTTAACAGCACAGCTAAGCCTGAGCTTGGCCCGGTGGCGTCCGCAAAAAAAAAAAAAAAAATAACCAAGAAAACATACCTAGCTCACCTGATCGTGCGCCTCGTGAGCAGCGACCGGTGTCGTCCAGCTCACTCTGCCTAGCGTTTGTGGCGTGATCTCTCGCGAGCTCTGCTCCCCGCCAGTTCACGTGCGTTCGCGCCTGAAGTGGGAAGCACAAAAGCTCGCGCTACAGACGCCGAGCTTTAGCGCGTGCTAACGCGGTCCGCTCTGGGGGAGATGTGAAAGGCTGCGGACAGAACGATCCGGGCCTGCCAGCCGCGTAGAGCTTTCAGCGGCAAGTTCGGAAATCCGTGTGAGCTGCAACAGCCGGGTCTCTGACGAAGGGGGAGGGAGGGGCCGGCCAGCTCTGCTATTTCTCCAGCCTTGCACCACTAGTGCAAGCTGCGCCATTTTTGTAGCGGGAGCTACACTGGCCAAGGTTGAGCAGTTTCGCGTGGCTCCTGGAGCGCCATGCTGCGCATGCGCGAGAAGCAGTGACATCTCACGGCGCACAGCTGGTGCGCCGGAGCCGCCGCTGCTGCGACTGGATTGGATTAGATTGGATTAAATGGGATTGGATTGGATTGGAAATCGTTTTAGCAGCAGTACTACTATACGTACTATATCCTGGCATAGCCAAGCTAAGCCACTGCGAATTTTTTTTAAGCAAACGAAATAGAGGTTACTCAGAATTTAGGAGAAAGGTAGGAGCAAATTTTATTGCTCTCGTGCGTGGACGGCGATCGTCCATAAGAAAGAGTTCTCTGACACGACTCGTACGACGTACATGCCACCGTAGCCATAAATTTGGCCGTTGTTGAACGCGTCAAAAACAAGTTTGTCGAGCGAAAGCTCGGTTTTTGTGAACACAGTCGCTGCTTGGCGCAGGGCCGCTGTTGGGGCGAACGCGTTGTGAAGTTTGATGCGGCCTGCGCCTTGTATTATTTTCTGATGGCGCGCGCTCTTATCTTTCCCTCTGCGCGGAAGCCATCGCCACACGGCATTGCTTTGGCCTGTGCATATGGCGCTTGCGTCGGCTCGGGAAACCACACGTGCGCTTGCTTGACCTTGAGCGCACTAGGCGCTTGCTTGGAGGTCAAAGGGATGCTACCAGGCGTTAACTGGGCGTGTACATTTGAGATTTTGAGCTTCGCTTTATACAAGGAATGCAGCATTCGAGAACGCCGCAGATTTAATGTGCAAGAGACACTAATAACCGTGCCCCCAATACCAAAAGAATGTGAATCAAAAATAAATTACTGCTTTCATCGTAATGAAGTGCCATACGTATACGGTGTTCTCGTTGAGCGAGTTGAGAAAAGCGTCTGGTGCTGTGCAGTTGGATCTCAGACAGCAGTTCGGAAAGCCCTGCACGTCCGCATGTTTGGTTACGAGACGCCGCATTTAGCGAATACTCGATCTGCACGATTCGGGCACACGTGCTCTGTACGTCGTTGCTAAGTTCGTTACGACACTCAAGTTCCCGTGCTCTGCCAGGTGTGACCGTGCCTTATAACATCGATTTCTTTGTCGTCCTTCGTTCTTGGTGCTCGTATTTTTTCCTTTCCTCGCGTATTTGTTACCGCCCTTGCCACCGCCCTCATAGCGTGCCGTCGTCACGTTTTTTCGAGCCAGGCTCGACGTCGGTTGCCACGTCGCGATGTAGTACCTACCCCTCATTAAATCAACGGCGAGGCCGCACCGTGCGGGCGCCATCTATTGTGGCGTAATCGCGTTCGCCGCTGCACTTTTCTCAGCTTCCCTCTTGAAGCATGGCGCTCGGAGAGCAAAGTTTGGAATCCATCGGCTGGGCACCCACGTTAAAATGTTGCGCAGAGCCGGATTTCAGGGCGCCTGGTTTGCCGTTCGTGACCAAGTTAGCAAAACATGTTCCCGACGTGCTTCATCTTTCACTCCGCTTTCCCCCCTGTTTTCTTTTGAAATGAATACCATTTGTTGTCGCGTTGCTAAAACATGGCCAGAATTTGCTGCAGTGGAGCTTTTAATGGCTAGAGTTTCGTGCACTTTGGCTCTGCGTTCTCAACAAAAAAAAAAACGGCTTGTGGCAAGGCCAACTTTATCCACTGTTTTTCTAAGTGCGAGGCGTCCCTATTTGTTCCGCCGGGGCAGAAACTTTGACTCTGCTGACCGAGCCCGTGACAGAAAGCCAGAAAGGCCCCGTTCTCCATTTTGAATTTCACTTCTCTTGTCTTTTAAAATGAAAATGTTTTATTCCTGGATACACCAAGATTTCACTGACGTCACATCCGTCACGGAAATGACGCCAGTACAATGAAGCAAGTGGCCTGTAAAGGGAGCACCCCTGCACACAGACAGGGTCTTCTTGCGGGGAAGCAACCTTTAGTACTCAGAAAGGAAAATTTCTATGATAATTCCCAGGGCAGTGCTTTGCTTTTTGAGGCTAGAGCAGTTTGCTTTCGAACTAAGAGCTTTGTGGGAAAATATTCACAAAATGATGGGGTATGCGTTGTCTGCGGAAAAGAAACAGTAGCTATGCGGCACATAGTGTTAGAATGTGAGGGTATTCATCCAAATCTACATGAGGGCAATATTCGGCTTTTAAAGCCCTAGGATTCAAAAGTAGCACAGAGGGAGTTAACTTCGAGGCTGTCGAGGCGACGAAAAGAAGATTAGAATGCTGGTGGATGAAAAGCAGAGAGGGGAATATTGCCTAGGACAGTTACCACATGTAACAGAAAAAAAAAGTATTTTGTACCTAAAAGCTTTGTGTGCCTGCCCTAAGCAGCGCTAGTATTAAACCAAGAGTATAAAACATAGGTATTAGTTTTTTGGTAAGATGACATGTCATCACCCCGCTACAAAGGGGAAACCAATAGCAATAATCATCATCATCAGTACGTTATACTTAGGGTTGTTCGTTTTCGGGCTTTATATTTTAACACGAAAGTGTTTTGTGTCGGGATAGACCGAGATTTCACTGACGTGACGGAAATGACGTCAGTACACCTTTGCCGAAGTGACCCGCCAGCAGGATGCCGCTCGCCAAGCACACCCACAAGACAGCCGCTGACCCGCAAATCATGCTCAGCTGCAGATTTCGCTGCACATTTCACTTTCGTGTTTTATCGATTCCTATGGCAGAGGAATCAACCACAGTTTTTTTGTCTCGTCGTACTGGGGAGGCCGCGTATACATGGTCCGGGCACCCGGACGCAGAGGACGTAGAAAATTTCCAAGTGTGCGGAACGTGTAGACTATCCGCGTATTGGTACCGTGCCTTGATTCTCCACCACGGACGGATACGTCTAGAGCATATACCTTCCCGATTCTGGACCATCTACCGAGATTAAATTACGTCGAGGGACTGCTAATCGCAGCACGACATACCGTATTCACCCGATTCTAACGCGCACTTTTTTTCGCGCAAAATAGCCCGAAAAATCGCATGCGCGTTAGAATCGGATACGAAACCGAAACTGCCGAAACAGCGGAAATTTTGTCCCACCCATCGCCATCGCCATCTCAAGATGGCGCCAAAGCTTTTAGCAACAGTTTTTCGGGCGCAGGAAGCATAGTCGCCTAGGCTTTTCTGTCAGCGTTCACACAAATCGTCAAATCGTTCCACTTGCGCGCTTGATAACAGCAATGGCAGCAGCGGCTCTCACGCGTTCAAAACGAGCGGTCGGCTGAAGCGTGCGCCTCTGGAGAAGCTCGCGGGATGGGCGTGCGAGGCGTGGGCCTCGATCCCATCGACCATGGTTGAACATTCGTCCAGAAGTGTGGCATCGCAAATGCGCTTGACGGCACCGAGGACGAGATGTTGTGGTCAGCAGAGAGCGACGAGGAGTGAGATTACTTTGGGAAATAAATCGCCCGTTTCTATCGCATTCATTTGTCCGGGGTCACAAAGTTCCGTGCGCGTTACATTCGGAAATGCAGTTTTTTCCGTTTTTTTTTTTTTTTTTTTTTTTTTCAGGGAAATTGGGTGCGCGTTAGAATCGGGGGCGCGTTAGAATCGGGTAAGTACGGTAGTTTGTGGCGTTGTTCAAAATTATGTCACCTCAGCTCGCCGGTCGTTAAACTTCACAGGTGGAGTCAGTATTTTTCTGTACAGAAGGCAATGGATGGCGGTTCGTGCAGCTACCATACAGAACAAAGTCATCCCAAAAATAATTACACAGCTAAAGTTATTCTGTTTGTCTAAGGAGATGAACGAAACAGCTGAGCAGCACTCAGCCCCGTCTCCACTCTGGGAGTATTTCACATGTTCGACATTTGCAAGGCCGACCTTTAGCACCGTAAAATGGGGTTGCCTGTATTGAATTCGGAAAGATTAGATTAAAAAAAAAACGTTATTGTTGTTTACGGGGAGGACCTTCTTCAGGTCGACTTCAATGTCCTTCCGGCGATGGCTGGATTCATTTAGATAGATCCCCACAGCGACGCCTCGGTCAGAGTATCTGTGTTGAGCAGCGCGTCCTCCCAGTGCTCTACGTTCGTAATTTAGAATAAATTGGGGTGGTTTTTAAGAGGTCGTGACAGCTATGGTCGCCGTATGGATTGAGAGGCGTCGCTCAGTCGCTTGAAATCAGACTTCAAGCTGTGATCATAGGGCACACCTTTCAGGTCATATCAGAAGCGGTATGTACCTTTATGCTGCTGGGGGACCACGCGAAATGATCGCCGTTGCCCGTGAGCTTTACTTGCGCACGCAGAAAAAAGGGGCCGGTAAACAGAAAGACGGAAACAAGCACAAGAAGCAAGCGAAGATCGCACAGTTCGGGAAACCCTGCCACGCTTTCCGCTCATTAACCAGGCATTAACGGGTCGCCAAGCATTTGCAGGTTCACTGGCGCGGCCTAAGGTTGTTGTCATGTGCTGCTGACGCTGACGGGAACCGGGCCCCTGGGAACGAGGAAGGGCTGCTGGTTCCCGCGCCTGTTGACGGCGCTCGTGCATGGTTGGAGTGTCTTCAGGCGAAGGAAGCTAGGGCGCCCGACACCATCGATCGAGGCGAACAAACGCCCTTATTTGCGAGGACGAGCGTGCGAATACGGCTCCCGGTTCCGTCGAGGTATCAGCGGGAGAGTTGCCTCCGTTCCGACGACGAAGAGCTTGTCTTTCTTTAATGCATGGCGAGCAGAGAAAAGCGATAGTACAGCCAACGTTACTAGAAAATCTAGTAACGTTGGGTACAGCAGCACACCGGCATTCTAAGAACGTAGCAACTGAAACTGGAAGAGCAGTTCTAGACGCACTCTAGCACTCTTTCCTTCGCATATATGACGAGGACAGTTCTAGAACTATGCGCGGTGAGTCCGAGACTGCGCAGTAATCTGATACCTTAGCGTGTGTAGCGTGGTCTTGTACGTTTCTTCGTGTCTCTGTCTTAGTTTTTACGCTTGTAATGATGCGTCATTATGTCCCTGCTTATGGCACGCCCGTAAGGTAGTTCTCGCCGGGTTTTTTTTTTATTATTATTTGATTTTTGCAGCTGTGCCGTCGTGCGGGCGAAAACGAACACGCACTTATACTCCCACCGCACATTTAATTTTAACCACCGACGCATTCGTTTTGCTTGCTAAAAATCAAAGGGGAAAAAATACGTATTGCGAAAGCCGGAATTGCGGCATTCAAAGTACGCGCGGCTCCGTAGAATAATTTTCCGCCGCCTTCCCGTTTCCGAGCGCGTTTTTGCATTTTCGCAGCCTTTACATCGGCGCAGCCTTTTTTGCAGCGCTGTCCCGTGCCCTTTGAGAATGCTATAGAGAAACGAATGTGGCAGTCCAAAGGTTCGCGCGCGCGGCACTTGTCTTCCGTTTGCCTTTCTCTTCCGCTCGTCATCACGGTGAAGCTTTTCTTCTTCCGTTCGCTAAGCGCGCACATTAGCGCCGTGTTTTTGCAGGGACCGAGCGTGTTTGCTTTCGATTATAAGGGCGGCTTCACGGCCCGGTGATCGCGTTTTGGCTCCGCCGAGCGGCCCCAACATCGCTCGCGGCGCCTACTCCGTCGGAAAACGTAGGCTCTCTTGCGCTTGTTTTCGACTAATGCGAATGCGCGAGCGAGATCGGGCGTGTGAGCCCCGCTGCAATTGGGCCCCTCTGAGTATTCCAAGTCGTCTGAAAAGCTGGGGAGGTAAATACCAGGTTGGGTGAGGCAAGATATGAGAAAAAAGGACAAGCAAATAGATAAAAGGGGTGTCCTAATAGACTACAAGCCTTACATTATCGCCTCCGCTCCCCCCTCTGTCCTTAAACTCTGTAGGAGTCACCCGCTACAAGGCTGCCGTATTTTAGCATTTGGTGCACCAGCTGTGTATTGAGACAATTGGTGATCCTAACTAGTGATTCTGCGATGCAGTGTCGTAAGGAATGGACAGCATGTGTCCGCACTGTGAAGTGTCACTCGTGGTGACTGTCGTGCGCCTCCTCTGTCGACTGCAGCTGGGGTGCAACGAGTCCCGGTGCGTGGCCTGCCCCGGCAAGAAGAAGAAGAACAAGGTACGCAGCCAGCCACTGCGCGGGGCCCCCACCAAGGCGGATGGCCGAGCCAGACAGCTGCAGGGAAGGGCCGCTGACAGCGCAGACTCCATGAGCGCCAACAGCCTCGCGCCCGGAGGAGGACTCAACATGTCTGCCACAGGCTCCGGTGGGTGTTTCGCACGCACCGGAATTAAGGTGGCCAGAATGGGCTAGCCATGTTACCGGAGTCGATCCTGATTTGTGCGCGCTGTTTGAGAAACGTACAATGAGTCAGTAGTTTGGGTGTAGTCGTGCGGCACCATTAATGTGCGCTGCAGGCAATGGGTGTCACAGTTTTTCTGCACTTTCCGGGTCCCTAAGATGCTCACTGGTGAGAGCGGCAAGGTTAATTTTCCTTGAACTTCTGGTGGAGTTCATGATGAAACAACCTTGATTCTAATCGCCGCTATCGCCGAATTTTGTTCTCAGTATCCAAAGAAGGAATGAAACCAAGCTCATGGTACCTCAATGCACAAAAATCCTCTGTATATTCACTTTCAAAATTTTGGGAGTTTACACATCGAAGCTACGCTGCCCACCGTTCTCCGCACAGTGTGGGCGGCGGTGGAAATTCCGCCCAGTGCCTCTGGGCGTACCGCCCAGCGCTCCGACTGACCAGTGTGAAATGTGCACCTGAGGAACTAAAAGCGGCCACTATGTGAAAGCAACGCCAGTGGCAGCGGGGCGCACTTCCCGCCACCTAAAAAGGAGCCTGAGCGAGTGGCTTTGAAGTCTCAGATTGCCAGCTGTGTGCAAATCTTGGAGTCAGTGCCTGCACTTGACGCTTTCTTATTTTGTTGTTTAAGAGCTTCCACTTTAGGAGCTTCCACCGGTATATTACCAGAGGTGTTAAATTTTTGTAATGAAAATTTAAATTCTTAATTTTTCATTTTATTTATTTATTTATTTATTATTTTTTTTGCCCCTCCCCTCCCATTCTCACTATAACCGCCTCTTGGGGAGAGGAAAATGTGGCTTCAAGTAGAGGAATAACATCATAATCACAGGAAAGCACATATTGGGGCAGTGTCAGTGTCCACTAACATGTACACATCATTTCACCTGCCTAACAGTGCTCACATCGTCGTTTGCCTCACTTTTCTCGCTTTGCCCAGACCTTGTATGACTGTGACAGACATTGTAAAATTTTTTACTTGTTCTTGTTTCCCTCTTTAACAGTCAAATGACAGTGCCGCTTGCTTTTTCTAAATAAATTTTTGTCCTTAAATAAAACGAAAAATAGTTTGGGGAGAGGGTGGAGGAACAAAAGGAAGGAAGGCAAAATATTACCATTGAGCAAGCCACAGTGATTGAAGGTGGAAAGCTTGTTCGAGAATCAGCGTGTCACAATTGACCTTTATCCCTTTCAGTCACTGTGCCTCCATATCGAGATGCGACTTTCTTCGTCGTTTTCCTCATGAAAACGAAAAGAGTTCATGCTGCAGAGCGGTGTGGCTGATGTTCGACACCTATGGAAGTGAAAGGTAGCACCATGTGATGTGGAATGGTGGAACCGCACTCATAAACATAGTTTCAAAATGGACACCACCAAGTTTTGTGGGAGCTCCGGTGTGTTGTCGTCCTAAGTTCTCTTTTACTGCGGCGTAAATCATTTATAAAGGCAAAAAACACCTCTTTCATGTGCAGAAATTATTATTTCACCTCCTTGTTCGTAAACTGCCTCAAGATATTTATTATTTTTTATAGGGAAAAGCAGGATTGAGTAATGGTGTCTCCGTATGAGGACGCGACGCCATTTGAGTATTAAGTATTCTAGATAGACTGAACTTTTTTTTCTTACCTGTAGACATTTGCACTGCTAAACCTCCAACTATAGAATTTTTCTCCACTGAATAATTCGTGACTGAAAGGGTTATATGGTAAGGACATTACGACAGTGTCCTATTATATTGCTTTTTCTTCTTCCTCTTGCCAATAACACTACCAGGGCGTGTGAAGGTGTCCCTTGGTCCCGGCCGGTCGTTGATGGACTGGATCCGGCTGACCCATGCCAACCCAAACCTGTCCGGGGTCAACGGCCGCTTCCTCGACGTCACCTACGAGGAGCTAGCCAAGCACAACAAGAAAGATGACGCCTGGATCTGCCTCAAAGGTGCTCCTTTGGCACAGCAACTTCTCTTCCTTCCTCCTCCTCTTTTCTTTCGGTTTTCTTCTTTCGCATTTTTGCTTTGTTTTGAATTTGTTCATTTGAAATGCCAACAACCCTGTGAAATTGTGCACATGTGGGCTTTAGTAGTTTAGCTAATTATATAGTAGCTATTCTTTGTGTGGCACTTCATGGTATTTGGCCATCCCAAGTGAAGCCAATTATATATTGTGCCCTTCACCACTGGGGCCTTGAAATAATATAGGAATATAGAAATATTCAACCCGCCGCAGTGGCTCAGTGTGGTGCTGAGCACGAGCTTGCGGGTTCGATTTCCCGGCCGCAGTGGCCACTTTTCTGATGAAGGCGAAAAGCAAAAACACCCATGTGTTCGAGATTTCGGCCCACGTTGAAGATTCCCAGGTGGTCAAAATTAATCCGGAGCCCTCCACTACAGCGCTCCTCATTGCCTGCATTGCGTTGGTGCGTTAAACCCTCCAATCAATCAATCAATGGAATATCCAGTATAAAACCCTCAAAGACTCATCAACTCTATCTACCTTCAGAGGGAGGGGAGCTTGATGGCAATTACTGAGAAAGATGTCCTGGAACATTGCTCCATCTAGCTGTGCACCCACCACCATCCATGTCTGACCAGGAATTCAAAACAGGTTCAGCCTTAACGTATCTGAGGGCATTCTATAGCTCACCCTTTACCCATCTGATTCGCATGAGGACGGATGGCGTTAATTTACAAAGGTTTTTATTGCAAAGTTGCTGCTGGGATTCCTTACAGCACCTCACCGATGCACAGAGGAGGGAAAAAATGCATATAACCATGCAGCATCAGAGCTGCTTACAGTGGCATCGTTAAGCAAGGAGGTGCGGCAATTAAGGTACAACGTTTACAACTTAAAGATGTGTCTCGGTGCTTCTTGACCAGTCCATTTCGAATTTAGTTTCCCAAGTCTTGAGAGTGGATTTCTACATCCTGAATATTTCGAACAAGCTCCATAATAGCCAATATTTTTACTTGTTTAAAAATTTTCCATTATTCTGCTCATACAGCTTATTGCTGTGCCCTATGAAAGGTAGGTTTTGTTTATTTTATAATTTAACTATGGCTATGAGCCTTAAAAAAAAACAGCCAGCTGTCTGTGACGCAAAGTACCTATCAGGTTTCCTGATCGAGCCTCGCTCATAGCTCAGTTCATTGGCCTGGTGCTTTGAAATGCTGCTTAGAGTTTGCATGTACAGTGGAACCCCGCTGATACGTACCCCAGATTTACTACGAATCGCTGCGGTCCCAGTGAACTCCCCATAGAAGCAATGCATTAAAAATCCCGATTATATGACGCTCGGGTGTATGCAGTCCACTTCATACGACGGAACCTGGCGCGGATAAACCGGCGCTTTTCCCACACTTTACACCGCTTCGCCGCCTCGTACCGACCTTTATTCTTAACCCCTGTTTGACGCTGCTTGCTGTGCAAAGGTCTGCAGGCGGGCCAGACCACTTACTAACAGACGCAAGCAAGCAGGCGGTTACTCGTGAGCGGGAGCTAACCTGCGACGGCCCCACGCGCCCCCAGTACGTCGTCGCGCCAAACACGAGAAGTCGAAGTCCAGGTGGCAGGTAGACCGTGAATTTAACACTTCCGTTGAGCCGCCGACGAATGCAAAAGCACATACGATGCGACCCCACGGCGATGACTGAACACCCGCTTTCCCCACCCGCTCGATCCAAGTTTCTTCCTTTCACGACGCTCTTTCTCCCTACATCTCTGCTCTCTGCTTATCGGTGTCTTTCAAGGCCGTGTTGTCACTGCGCTCTTTTGTTTGCTAGAGTGCCTCAATTTACGCGCGTCCACCGCAAGAGTGGAGCAAAACACGGGAGGCGATGGATGGAGACACGTACCCGTTGGCACCGCCATTTTGGGTCACTCACTGGCCGCCGCAGGAAGTCACTGTAGCAAGATTGCGCTGTAAATTTCGCCCCAATACGGTTTACTGGCGAAGGTTCAATTATCTTATCTATTCCGCGTTGCTGCGTCTTGTGGGAAACGAAAACAGCTATGTGTTCAGCACTATGATGCAATAGGGACGGCACGGGACCGTTCAAGAGTGTTTCCACTATGCACGGCAATGCACTTTTTTGTTCATCTCCGCCTTGTACTTATTGTTCATTTCGCTTGGCCTTGGCAGTTTCACACTCACCTTTTCCCCTCTTAATTTGCTCGACCACGTCGGCCTTATATCGCGTAGCGCGCAGCGCTTGGCTGGCGGGCTAGCTGGACGCCATAAAGCGGAGAGGGGGCACAACACAGGTGTTGCTTTTCTTTAACTTGGGATTTTAGCCAAAGGTTCGCAAATCACGCGAGAACGTACTAAATATAGTAGTTTAAATACGTTCTTAGCCCACCTGTCGCGTGAGACCGTCTACTAGGCCGGCATTTACCCGCACCCCGGTCATACGACACTTTATCGCAGTCCCTTGGAAGCCGTATTATTGGGGTTCCACTGTACATGTATATTTACCCGTTATACCTCGGTGGAACGGGAAGGGTTTCAGTTCTTGAGCCCATTTTAATAAAGTATATACAAATTGAGGGGAGGAGGTGCTGATGAGACTTGTGCTGCAACATATCTGAGGATCTTTCCAGGGATCTTTAATATGCGCCGAAATTTCGATGCAATGCCATAGCCACTAAGCCGCCACGGTGGGTAACAATTTCTTTTTTACACATTGATGCTAAACAAGTGATCAGTAGTAGACCCCAGTCAAGAGAAACATCAAAGGTCAAGTGTGCATGGTTAAGGCTAAGGGATGCTGCACTCGGTGACAACATTGCCGATGAAAGTTCTCAGGGTAAAGCCACGGAGAAAGAAGTATTTCAGGAGGGGAATCCGCTAGGCTGGGACAGTGCGGGCGGGCGGCGCGTTAATGCCACTGTCTGGCGAGGGAGAAGTGCAGCTTGCGGAGAAGCACAACAGATGGCGCGTCAAGCGCGGTGCCATAGTTTACACGTTCTTCTACGGGTGCGACTCGCAAAAATCATAATATCATAAGAATATTGTGAAAATTGCCAGATTTCTTCCTGTAAAATAAATAAATAGAAGTGCTGGACATTTTAGCAGCAGTTATTAATAAATACTGCCCTAGTTACAAGCCGTACCGCACTTGAAAAGAAGCACTGGAAGGAATCCCGGAGCAGACGATGTCTGCCGACGCCGCCTTCCCACCACGAGTGGGTCACTCTCGCTGCTCTCTCCTCTCGCGGGTGGCTTCTCAGATTTGTGCGCGCTTGTCATGCTGTACAGGCAGGGTGGCGAAGTTAGGGCAGTCTAAATATGAACTAATAATATTGAAGATAAGAATCATCATTCACTGGCACTAATTATACCTAGATTTTCAACCACGTTTTTTATTGTAGGTTCGTGTTCTAAAAAAAATTAAAGCCCCTTCATCCTACGAAAAATGCTTGAAACGCGATGATTTCATCCGCCGCAAACCGACTCCAATGAAAGCCCATGGCGGCAGCCGGCTATGCACTGACTGACTTTGAACCGGCGAGCCTTTTCCCTTTAGCGCCTCGCGACAGAGGGCGCGTCGGTGCCGTGCCCCGCGCCGTGACTTTCTCGCGCCGCCGGAGCAAGCCCAGTTGCGCCTCCTGAATAATTCTTGCTCCGTGGGGTAAAGCATGAAATCTTTGGAGCGAGGTGCTGTTTTCTTTCTTAGCTTGTTTCTGCTTCTTTTCCTGCCATCAGGTCGTGTGTACAACGTCACGCCTTACATGGAGTACCATCCTGGGGGTTCCGACGAACTTCTCCGAGGTGTTGGCAAGGATGCCACTGACCTATTTAACCAGGTAATTATTCAGGCCATGTTTTTCATTGCCAGTAGTATAGCCTGTACCTGCAACTAATAAAGCGTACTGTATTTTTTCACTGTATAAGTCGCGACTTTTCCTAAAAATGACAGGTTGTGAAACTTGTGTGTGACATTTTTCAGGAAATGGTTATTTGTGGTGGAATTCTGCTATGTAATGGATATGGAATAGTGGACTTGGCTATGAAGCTTTTTGTATGGACAACAAGCAGCCGTGCATATGCTTGGTGATAGGCCGAGAAAAGCATCCTGTAGTTAATTCCCACAATGAAATTTGCTTTTGCACAGTTGCCTCGGGATTAATTTTTGTTGTTTGAGTGATCTAATAGAATCAGTACAACTAAGGCTGCAGGTTCAGTTACTAACTGCAGCATAATGTTACTACTACTTAATTAAATTGCGAATTTTTGTGTTCTCCCCAAATTTTTTAATTCCTCAAATGTCATGAAATTTACAAAAATTATGGTCATGCAAAACTAAAATGTTTATTAGTAACCTAAAAAGTGCTTGCCAAAGCATTTGATTAATGGAGCTTACCACCAGGAACTGGTGCGACCTGTTGCTTCTTTTCTGCTCAATTTTGTGGGTTGTGTAATACCACTTGCATCTTTTTCTCTTTTTTCTTCTGCTGTGGCTGGGCAGGTGCATAAGTGGGTCAACTTTGAGTCTATGCTGGAAAAGTGCCTCATTGGCAAGGTCGTCGGTCCTGCCGTTCAAATTCGTAAATGTGAGTTGCCATTAGCTACTTTCCTTTTCCTTTTCAGTTTTCAGTGTCATGGGCATTCACATAGTGAAACAGTTTTGGAGTATAGGGCTCATTTGCAGGTGGTAGTGTTTGTGTGCTAGGTTTGTTTTGCTGCATTGTGAATCTTGCATTTATAATGTGCACTTCATCAAATAGATTCAGCTTCGGAAACTGTTAAAAACACATTGTGTTGGCCTTCTCCGTTGACACTTGCTATGGGGCATACCAAAGAGATTGGTCTTAGCACTCAGTATGCTCAGTAACTCTTTCCTTATGGCGCCATAGGCCATCGGACACGGAGTACCGATGATTTCAAATGTCCCGCGAAAGCTAAAAACAGTGCCTTGCGGACAACTAACGCCATCTGGTGTATTGATTGACAACTCTTCTTTTGATTTTATGTCTTGTTGACATTTCGCGTGCGGTGACGGCGCCAAGAGTGAAATTTGAACCCGCGATAGCGGCAAGTTGTTTGAAAATGGCGTCCGCTTCATGGCGCACTCCGCAAAAGCGACATCCATGGCAGGGATGTTGGCAGCTGCTGCTACTGATTTTTGTTACCCCAGCAGCAATGCTCTCATTCAAATGCCTCAGACTACTTTGGACGGCGGTTGCGAGTCGCATAAATATGTCCCTGTGATGTCATAATGCCTGGGCAAGAAAGTGCAGGGTGAACGGTGACACTTTCATTTATTTTTCCTACTACCTAGCCTAATTGTGTAATGTTGCCATTCATCGAGACAAAGCCATGTTTTGAATGAACCAAAATTATATTTTTTGGTCGCGGTCCCTTTTTTGTACTACAAACTATTATTAATTAACACATAGTCATAATTATACTTTCAGAACTGGTTCGCCAACTGGTTCAGTGTGAAATATCGTAGAACCGGAACTGAACCGGAACAAAATTATTTCATGCGAACCCAAACCTAATCGAACCGATATTTTTTTTTTTGGTTCAACACACTGATATATATATATATATACAGGGTGTTGCGACGATAATTGGAACACTTTAAAAAATTTTCCTAAGCGATCCGCCGCTCTGTTCGCGCTCAAACTTCACACAAAGGTCGCATTTTGTGGTCTATTTTGCTTGACACCGGGACCAACAACGGTACTTACCTGTTTATTCTGAAAATAAATAAAAACGATTTTCGCCTATGGGAAAATGGCCGCTGATTTGGACGTGCGAGCCAGCGCAAGTTGATGTTGGAACGACGGAACCACCTGCAGAGTGAAACGCATGTTTGGGATTCACGTACGGAGCCGAATGGTGCAGCAGACGATCAGAAAATGCACCTAGAAATGAGCTAACAGACGATCAGAAAACCCGGTTTTTGGGCTCTCACGTCCAAATCGCCGCCATTTTCCCATAGGCGAAAATCGTTTTTATTTATTTTCAGAATAAACAGGTAAGTACCGTTGTTGTTCCCGGTGTCAAACAAAATAGACCACAAAATGCGACCTTTGTGTGAAGTTTGAGCGTGAACAGAGCGGCGGATCGCTCAGGAAAATTTTTTATAAAGTGTTCCAATTATCGTCGCAACACACTGTATATATATATATGTACAACCTCGTTACAACAGACCATGATAATGATCATGATTTCAGTCTGCTATAAAAGAAGTATTAACAATCCAAATAGTGTTACTACAGACTTTTACAGAATCATGGATAAAGTCTGTTATAATAAGAGTTTGCACTTTTCAACTGTTAAAAACAAATAAAAAAAACAAAGCTGATCATTTCTCGAGATTCAGTTACAAATTAAACAGGTTGGTATTTTAGGCCAACAAACCTTCAGGATGTATTGGGTTTTTCAGCAGTTTCATCCTGTTGTGACACTATGAAGCACGTCACAAAATGACGTGCATGACTCTTACATTTGCTGGGCTCCTGTTGTATGGCACCCCGTCAAACTTTTGATTCACTCATACTATTATTTCTCTCTTTGACATCTTCAACCTACACTTGCATTTCTATTGTCTTCACATCAATATAAATGAAATGCAAGTAATGATCTGAGATTTATCCATCTATAATGTATGAGGGCATACGTTTTTTTGTTTTAATGAAGGTAACTTTCATATAATGATCTTATCTGTTGCACTATAGCACTGAAATTCTAAATCCTATTACTTGATTCCCAAGACATCACACCTATGCATACTGCAAGTGGATGCACGAAGTTTCGCTTCAACTAATTCACAATTATTTTGAATTGTTTCAGATTGCTTTCATTTTATCACAACTGTGAGGTAGCAACACAAAATCTGAAAACATACGTAACAAATGAATGGTTGCCTGCACTTGAAAAGTCTGCTGTAGAGGTGCAAAGGTGGACTTGTTAACCTTTCAAACTGGTCTGTTATATCCGAACGTATGTTGTAACAGAATCTGCAGTAAAGGAAGTTTAATCAATGGCACAGATAGGAAGACCAACCAAGCATTGCAAATCAGTATGTTGTATCCAAATATCTGTTGTAAGCAGATCTGTTGTAACGAGTTTCCACTGTGTGTGTGTATATATATATATATATATATATATATATATATATATATATATATATATATATATATTCATTTAGTTTCTTCTGAAGCAGATTATTTACAAAAAAAAATTCTGACATTAATTCGTGATGTCTTCTTCGTATTTTCCAGCTAGCTTCCCAGTGCCAAGGATACCTTTTATCAAAAAGCTTCAAAGAACCGACACGACAACATCCGAAGGTAAATTGCAAGCGAATATGGGCATCTGTACACATGTTGCACATACTGAAAAAAAAAATGTGATTTTAACAATCTTTTTTCTTATTTTTTCTATTTCAACAGATGTCCTGGACATTAGTGGAGAAACATCTCCTAGGCCTGCTATTAGGTGAGTACAGTTGCTTGTTCGCTGGCTTGGTTCAGGCTGCTGTGCTCATTTTCAGTGACTTGCCCAAGCTTTCTTGTTTTGAACATTAATTTTAATGTATCCATAGGATCATGAAGCAGATTGGTTCAGTCTTCTTGAAAATTAATCTGTGCTTTGATGTCCAGCCTAGAAGTAGCTCAGTGATGGTACATAATTATGCCAAGTTAACTTACAACCGAAAGCACTGTGACGATATTAGTTGTTGTTATGTTAAAGAAACATATATTTCAGTGAGCACCTGGAAAACAAAGAAGTGGCGTTAAGTAAAAGAAAGCGGGGATTAGCTTTGTTGGTTTCTGGGGTCACCCCACCTGCATTATCCGTTCATCATATACCATGGATAAACTAGGCGATGGAGAAAATCCACTGCTCTGTGTTTGAGTAGTAACAGCGGCTGTCAAATTCTTTGTCGAATAATTACGAGTCGTCAGGAGAAAAGCCACATCTGCACAGCTCTCAAATCTAAAACCTAGCGCTGCATTGTACTTTGAACAAGAGGTTGTTTGTTGCTGGTGAATAAAGGGGGTACAATCATATGATAATTGGGGATGTTAATTAAGCCCCAGCTTGCATTAGCCTGAAAGGAGCTACATATTGCTACAAAAACACAAACAACAAAGCATTTTTCAAAAATTTTCACTTCAAGAACTTGTCTTTTGCCTTTTCCTGTATGGACAAAGGCTTAAGTGACTGCTTGTCTTTCAATCATTGCATCTACTCATGGAGGATGGGGCTAGCCATTTAATATCTTTCTAAACAAAAAAAAAAAGCACTTCTTTCTGAACTGTTGTCAAAAGTCTAAGAAAATTTGACAGTGCCAAACTGGCAGTTCAAGGAGCAAGTGAGGAGGGGTTCTGCCTATAACATGCAGATTTCCATGGTCACATCAGAGCTCTGACTTGAGATTCCTCTAATCAAAATGTGGGATGCTATCCTAAGTCTTTTTAGGATGTGCCAGCACAATGCCAGGTTGCTGGGGCAAGGTTCCTTGATAACACTTCAGAGCAGTAGTAGTAGTTGGCACATTTGAAATGTCCACTGCCTGTTCCACATTCCTCATATATATTTTATCTCCTTCGTGGGTGCAGTTATGAGTGGTCCCAGGATGACTCAACCGTCACTGTCAGCATCCAGTCCATGGGGGACCATATATTCGAACAGGACAAGGTGGTCGCGGATCTGTTGGGAAAAACGCTGCGGATACGAGTTCGGCTGGATAAATATTTTTATCTAGTTCATGTTGGTGAGTGAAACATCTGTATTTCTTCTTTTTATTTCTCGTTTAACCCCTTAGTTGGTTACGTCGGAGCGACTGGCGTCTGAGATTACTGACGGTTGATTTTCAACTTTGCAAGTTGCTACCAAGCAGACCACCGTCAGAGTGTCAGTTAGGCAATTTGTGGCTGCTTTCATGTTTTACAAGAGTTACCAACATAAAATTGGCCACTATCACATTGTGGAATCAGCCAAATTAATAGGAATGGGGAGGTCATAATTTTCTCAAAAAGGTCAATGGAGCGGGGGGGGGGGGGGGGTGCAAGCCCGCACATAAAAATACTTGGGGGTGCTCTGGCTCCCCCTGCCTGGTCTGTGTGTTATTTCTGTGGCTGCTAAAGGGCACAGAATAAAACAGCATCTCTTAAGACATTTAGTGGACATGAAAAAACAGCTATAGCTCATAACATATCCTGATGCGGCAAGGCTATAGGAATAATGTTACAATGACACAGAGCTGGTGGGAAAATAAGTTTTGTTGTTTTGTTGTAAACAGCACATGAGGAACAGCGGGGACAAGACACAGGAAAGTTTGATTGCTGGTTCATTTTACGTCCACACTGTGTCCTAGAAAGAATGCCAGATTTAGACATGTAAGGTTGACAATTTACTTTTTTCGTGCTGTAGAAAGGTTTCTGTTGGCATTGAAAACAGCCGAGCTTTTTCTTGTGTAGCATTGGTGCCATTGAGTTATGTAAAATTACATGTTGCATGAAACCTGTTTGCTTATTTCCAAACTTTGCCCTTGCCATTTTCAGAATTGCAAGAAAATGTTTACAATAGCTATAATGGTAAGTTATTCCCCCTGTATTTGAGGATCTTCATTTTTTGTAGGTTGCAGCATTTCCCACTGGGTACACCCCATTCAGTTTTTGTACCGATTGGTTCAAATATGGTGTAGTCTTTAAAAACCAGATTTTATTGGAACTATACTGGTGCAGATGCAAAGACAACTTTTGTTGACTTCGCATGTGCCAGCCATTCCAAAAAGTCTAGTTTCATTACCGCTCAGTTAAGTGAAAGCTTTTGCTTTGACCAGGGCCACGTAAAATCATTGATGTAAATTTCTAATGCTGCTGTAGTCAATTAAAACATAAGGATTACCTAAATGCCTTCTTCTCACATTTTTGTTTCCACTCACTACACTGACTTGCTTTCGTAATTAGAAAAGAATGCTAGTTTTTATGACAGTAATGCATATTAAAAATTGACTGTGCACCAAAATTTAAACAAAAAGAAACATTAAAACATTGAATGTCTTCGAGAAACCATCCTTCTGTTATTATCAGTCATGTGTGTATGTCAGTATGCATGGGTTCACTGCTGGTGATGTAGTATTCACACAAGCCATGAATTAATTTAACTCATAGCTCTCGTACATTACCACTGCACATGTTTTACGTGATAATCATGCCAGAGTCATGTTGGAGCAGTGATAAACTTGTTTCACTGCCCCTTATATTTGAAACCTTGATAAAACAGAGAGAGAATTAGGCCTTCATTGTCTAGTGCTGTGCCTTGATAAAACATGTGCATCAAATCAAAATGGTCAAATGCACATAAAAGATACATTTGCATTAGAAATGTTCTGATAGTCACATGAGAAGCTATAAAATATTGAAAATTCCTACAAAATGCCTTACTCAGTAGCTGTGCAGTGTGTGTGAGAATTCGGCACATGTTAAATGCCTCCAGGTGATCTAAGTTAATCCACGGTCCTCCACTATAATGTGCCTCATAGTGTAGCTTTGGTGTGTAATACCCAAACTGCTACATGCTTGTTTTTTTCAAGTGACTGCACTAAACAGAAAATTTTTAACATGGAAATAAAGCGCGTTCAGCTAACCTGTAAATTGCGCCGCAGAATAAAAGGCGTGTCTCCAGTCATTTTTCTAATACAAAATTGGGTGGCTTTTGTAAAGGTCTCACTCACTGCATAGATCTGCATGAGATCAAGCACTAGTTTGCAGATTAAACAAGTTGTCACCACGCACCTTGACCCATGAAATGTTACTTTGAAAGGATCTGTTTTACCTCAGATCCATATATGCGCGTGCCTCTTGTATTGAGCTAGACTTGTTGCCCTGTGGTGCAGTGATTAAGCTGATTGGGACTGCCGCCTTGTTCGTCCCTCAGTCCAATTCCAATTCCTTTCCATGATCCCCCCTCCCAAAAGAAAACAAGAAAAAAGTTGGGAACAACACCCGCACCAGCAAAGCTATGGCAGGTTTGCAGCCAATTAGATATAAATGAACAGGGGCAAGCGCCCAAAATGTAAATTGCAGAAAACAACAATGAGTCGATTAATAAAAACACCAAAATACATGAAAATCACATGTATTGTTTGTCCTTTCAGTCCAGGTGAAATGCAAGCTAAAATGCCTGGAGTTGCAACTAGTGAAAGAACGCAATGGCCTCTCCTGGTCCACTCTGGGCTCTTTTCTGGCCGACCACAACCAAGTAGTGCCTTTGAAGAAAGTTGGTGAGTGAACTCTGTGATGGCCTGTGCTCTGCTGTTGCTTTAAATGCAATTGTGGGTACTCTCTTCATCCTGCACGTTTGGGGAACATTTATGCCGTGCAGTCAAGTTTGATCTCGCGCAGTCGGACGTCGAGCGCTACTCGAATTGACGTGAAATTGGGGGGGGGGGGGCTACTGTGAAGAGATCGATTGGGGACCGATGAGTGTTGTCAGAATTTCCTTTGCGGAAGTGGCCGTGCCAGAAATTTCCCTCTGCTTTCCCAGAGAGCTTATGTCGCCCCTGCACCCTGGTGAATAAGGAGAGCATCACGCACGACGTCCTGCTGCTCACCCTTGCCCTGCCAGCCGGCTCGTTCATGTGGGTGCCCATCGGACATCACGTGACCCTGGAACACGACGTCACAGGTCAGTGGGCCTCTGCTGGGGCCTCCTTGCTGACAGCAACTTTTGCATCTTCATAAACAGCGCTTGAGGTCACTAAGGACACACTTTTTAAGGAATACAAACGAATGACATGGACAGCACAAGCGCAAGCGCAGTTTACGAACATGCAATACCAACTAGCCCTATTCCTTACCTTACTGATGGCAACTTACCTGCTGATGTTGTAATAGGCACTTGCAGGTGGCCAATTATTGCCAAGTACCAGCAAATTAGTATCCTGTCAGAAAAAAGCTTGTTCTTAAACATTTTAATGCAAGCCATAACTAAGTAGTATGTGTATTGACAATCAGCATATTAAATCTACGTCACATGAGCTCAGGTATATCAAGGTCCATACACGTCTGCCTGTTCCAGTTCACATCCTGTTTGCGTGTAAAATGAGTGCATTTACAGCCTATAAGGTTCATATGTGCAGCGTGCATCACTGTATGTGTGTAAATATAAATGTTGTTGTTCTTACAATGCCAAGTATGTAGTAATGTTTTCTTTAAATTCAATAATACTATAAAAAAACGGAATATTTTGAAAATTAGCAAAATCAGTAATAAGAACTTTGGAAAGATAACTCTGTACTCAAGTATGTGTCTTGCACAAATGAGAGTCATAGAGAGAGATAGCACACAGATGGGATTGCAAGATGAGAAGGTGTCATCTGTTATGTGCAATTTTCTCTACGTGTAAAAATATAAACACAACTATTCTTAGTATCTACAGTAGAGCTGTTGCACTGTTGGACATTAATGAAGGGAATATATGTCCCAGCTGTTTGCTTTTATCTGGATTGCATGCAAATGCAGATAGTCAATGGTTAAAACAATGGCTTTCCTCAAATATTTGCGGGGATAACATGAGCTGAAAAGCATTGTTTTTGTACTGTTTTCAGTTTCTTGGTGATCATTAATCGTACTCAGGATTTTGCTTTCGAAAGACCATTATTGCTGCTTGTTGTCATCATCTCGTTTATAAAAATAAAAGTAAAAATTTTTGGTAGTTGGTATTACAAACTCAGTTTCTTTCGGGTTTGCAATGTTGGTATATATTCTGTAAAAATAAAAGGTAAACGGTAAAAGGTAAAATGTAGGAGCAACAGACCCTACAGGTGCCTAATTGTGCTGCCCCATTTCAGGGATGAAGATTTCACGAAGCTACACTCCAGTGATTCCTTCACTGAAGGTGGCCGAGTGCCCCAGCGACGGGAAGACGATTCACCTGATGATCAAGGTCTACCCGGAAGGGGCACTGACGCCCGTGCTAAAGGCGCTTGAAATCGGTGTGTGTTCTGCAGTGGCGTTTTACAGATAAGCGGTTTTCCTTTTGCACCTGTGTGCAGTTTTTGCTGTGCTCCCAGGGATAGGAATAACCGAGAATCCATGCAGGGAGAGAGGGTACAGTGCGGTGGCAGCCGAGGTTTAGGAGAGGGTGGAGAGACTGTGATGTCAGCCGCAGATAGGGGGAGGAGGAACGTGGGGGAGGGGAGGAGGGAGAGTGTGGCGCAAAATGTGACTCAGCCACTCCCGCTGCCAATGGCGTGGACACAGCCTGCCGGCAAGACGCAACAGTTTCATGCGCTCTTTTGGACTGTGCCGAGGTCAATTGGGCTTTGTTTGGGAAATGCGCGCAACCTGATGACACCGAGACAGCTTCGCTGGGCAATCTGCCACCTTATTTATTTATTTATTTAGTTAGTTAGTTAGTTACAGCATCTCAAAGACCCTGTTTCCAGGAGTTTATATGAGGGGTGGGTGTGTCACAAACAAAGCTTAACAGAGGATCGGTTCGATGACAAGCTTGAATTGGGCCAGGTTAGTGTGTTCGATTGCGCAGATAGGAAGGTTGTTTTGGTTGATGGTGGTATTTACAAAGGAGTTAAGCTTCATCACTGTGTGGGTTCAGGGTGGGTAGACGGCTTCTGGTGGGTGAGGTGCTTGGAAGTGCGCTGGGCTGGATAGGTAAAAGGGCTGGCAGAAAAGGCATGGTACATTTTGTAAAAATTTGGACAAATAGTTTGCCCAGGCCAATGTTACTTGGCCAGGCCAATGTTACCTTTCGTCAGTTTCGGTTTGATTATTGCATTCCTAAACATAGCGGCCCTGGAAAAGCACTCCTCGTTTCAGTTTTGCTCTCTGGGCCCATCCTTGGCGCGACTGACAGCGTGCATGCACAGTAGTGGCAGAGTCCTTCAATGCTTTACTGGTCACGAAACTTCGGCGCTCGTTTCATATAGGGACCGCGCGCGCCACTACAGGCGCCACCGCCGCACGAAGGTCATCCAGCCGCCGCTTTCGCGGCGTATTGGCCTGCTCTTGGCGTGCAAACGCTCGCTGCTTTTGGTGTCTGTGAGCTGATTAAGTGTGTTTTTTTTTTCGTAGTAGTTAGCGATGAATAGTCCAGTCATCACCTGCCTTCGATTGGGTTTTATTTTTCGTAGTAAATTACCGTAGACTTCGGCCGCGAACGGCAACGGCTTCTGTGTGCTCTGGCTCTGGCACAAGCACTGCGCCGTCGTGTTTTCGGATTTTTAAATCTCTATTTCTTCTTTTCTTAAAGCAAAAGTTGTAAATACCACACATACGGTAGCTGCGTAGTGACGGACTGCTGCGGGCCTATTGATAATACAATAAAAAAAACTGAAAGAAACCAAGTGCGCGTTGTTCAGACTACGCTTAATGAATCCGTTGATTGCTCTGGAATGCACAGAACACTAAAACAGATAGCCCAATAGTATTGTCATTTGAATGAGTGGGTACATACTTGAGAACATCTAAAAACGCTGCAGAAACGCGAAGGATCAAAACACGAAGAGATATATGTTGCACCATGTGTCTTTCCGCTTCCACGCTTTGCAATCCTTGCAAAAACAGGAAGCGAAAAAAGAACAATAAAACTGATTTTATCACACGCAACAAAAATTAAATGTTACGAAGGGAGACAAAAGACCGTGGTCCAGCGTACAAAAATTCATTTTTTCGCGCTGCGATGTGGAGCACACGGAGGAAACAGAACATTGCCACGTAGCCAAGAACGACGCAAAGCTTTTCTGAACGCAGCGAGCTAGCGAGCTCCTGTTCTACAGAAGACTAGAATGAAACACAAACGTCGAAGAAGCAGTCCGCAGTGTGAGGTGCACAGATGAACGTCAATAAAGTGAGTTGCGCGGCGTTTGCTATGCATGCATTGCTCTCGGAACGTTATTAATTTCAGATCCATGGAAATGGGATCGAGAACATTGTTGAAGAAACAAAAAATCAAGCTGGCGACAAGGTGGCACCCTTTTCATATCAAACAGCATTGCCCGACGGGACGTACGACAAAAAGTGCAAACGGGCGCTCCGGTTGAAACGCCAGATAAGAAACCGGAATCGGCCACACGCGGTTACAAAACAAACAAGACGAACCCTAAGGGATAATTTGCGGAAATATGAAAAGTAAAAGCAGAAGGACGTCCCAAAGCTTTTTTACACGCGAGCCTGAGTGCAAGGTAATACAAGTTTGCAAACAGGTAATGAAGCACCGCTACAACCTGACTGATAAGACAAAAATCCGGCTGCCTTGTACAATTCTAGGTCCACGTTGCTCTCAAAAGGGTACACTGCTTTTTCCATTCACAGTGATTTCCACGCACTGTCACACACTTATAATCGAAGCTGAAATCTCCCGTTTCTTGCCTTGGAATGGCGCGCCTCCATTTCTCTCGCAGCTCCCCGTCGCTCGTTCAACACAACAAGGAAACATTTTCTGTGGTATCGTTGTACAAGGAACGACATCCCGGGACGCAACACGTTAGGCATCGTCGTTGCACCACTTAAGTCGCATTACAAGAGTGCGAGATGCACGTTACATTTTTTTTCTCGCACAAAACAAACACAACTCGCCACGGCTCCGCCATTCGAGCCAGCGCAACGCCGCCCGAGGAGTGGCCTCAGTGAGAGGGTGGCGCCACCGCGCGGCGGCCAACGCAGCATATGAAGCTCTCCCATTGAGTTATGGAGCAGTTTCGTGACCAGTAAACCATTGAAGGACTCTGGTAGTGGTCACCACTGCCACCACTACTGCATAGCTGTAAGGCAAGGTCAGCGCACTTGTCTCGCGTAGTGGGAAAATTCTCGCGTCGTTTGTGCTTTCTCGAACATGACGGTTGCAAAAAATGGGCGCCAAAAACAACAGGATGAATCGCAACAATTGCAACTCACTAATGCTTCACCAGCTCACCAGGGTAGGATGGGGCGCTAGTACCGGAATTGTTGTTGTTGTTTGAGGTTATTGGAGAGGAAAGGGAGTGAGGAAAAGCCCGGTAACTGTCTCTCAGAGAAGACACCTTAACTGGGTTTCGGTTAGGTGGGGGGGAGGGGGAGGAGTGTAGGGGGTGGAAGGTGGTAGGAGGTGGAGGGAGGGTAGGGAGGGTTGAGCTTAGAGGAGTTCAGAGAGGCCGGAGGCTTCGACAAATTTGACGATGAGGGATGCCACTTTGAGGCGGGTGGAGTCCGGTCCATTTGGGAAGAGTACCGGTATTAGCCTGGACGCTGGGTTTAAGGCTAAGAGGCCACCTCCTGATTTGGCCCACTCTTTTTTTTTTTTTTTTTTTTTGTGTACACAAGTTGGGTTGTAATCACTACAGTGGAATAAGCTTGAGGGCTTAGTTTCACCTTGAACCATACGTTCTGAAATATATAACAGAGTTTTTCTTTATTGCGCTCAAACTAAAAGCTTGAAACCAGTGTTATTGGTACCAAAAGTGGGTGTAAATGGGAATTTGTTCTGAGGCCTGTTTTATGCAAGGCTGTACACAGCTCTGTATTAAAAAGCAGATAAGCGTACGTTTTCCCATTCAGCAGTAGCACCAACTGTAGGTTCTCCTGTTTGTTTTTGTGCTTCACTTTCAAATGTGGGTCCATAACTATTAGTCGCAAAGGTATCAGTGCTGAGTAAAGCACATATAACAATAAACAGTGCCTTTACTGGCTTCTTTCCAAGCACATATGTGCTATTTTAGTTTGTTATTTCTCAAGCAGCTAAATTAAAGCTACCTTGAGAAGAAAAGACACCATTCAATTAATTTGACTTGTCTAGAAATTTCCCGTGACTACAAATGTAGTTTTCAAGGCTGAATACAAAGGAAAGCTATGCTGATTGTGCAAGGTAGCCAAATGGCTTAAAAATTACTTTTTTACTAAATTTATGCAACATGTGTGGAATAATGTCTTTTTCACCCTTTATTGACACATACAGATTGAAGCATATTTTGATATGGGCAGCTGCATCACATCTGTACCCTATGACTGTTGTACAACATGCAGTGTTCAGTGTGTGTGTAATAATATATTTCTGGTGCTAAGCAGATGTTCAAGGTATATTTTTTCAGTGCTCAAAGAACTTCAAATCTTTTGCACTTAAAACGGGCTTTATGTTCCTTGCATTTCATTGGAATAAATGGCAAGAAATAACCAGCTACTGTATATAAAAGTCATAATAGGTCATAAATCTCAGCTGCAGAAGCTAATCATCAAAGTGATTATAACCTTTCTACTAGCGGTAATGGAGACTCATTAGGGTAAAGTGGTAGATTGCATGGATAAAACCCTAACTCCCCCTTTGTCATTACATTTGTTGCAGTGAAGTTTAAAAAAAAAAGACTGTCCTGTATTTGTCTCGTGTACTTTTCATCGTGCAACTAATTCACTCATTCCTATGTGCTTGCAATGCTGATAACGCATCGCTTATTTGGTTTCACTTAATTCAGGTGACACGGTGGACGTGAAGGACACGGAAGGTGACTTTGACCTGGCCATAATGCAGCGGTGTCAGAACCTGGTGCTGCTCGCTGCTGGAACAGGGTTCACACCCATGGTGCGGCTTCTCCACTGGGGCCTGTTTGTGTCCAAGCAGATGTGAGCACCATTTCTTGTACACCAGCATGCTTAAGCTGCAGGTCTCTCCTGCTCTGTCCCAAAATCAGATTTACTTATATTACCTCCTCGGCGATCTCGGTCCACCTCCCTACACAATGCAGCTGAATCCATCCAGGTCTCGCTCGATGGCACCATTATTCCCATGTCTCAGAAGTCCACATCCTCATCTTTATCATACACTCAAATCGTAGCAGCACACACACCATCACCCAGCTTCGCACTTATACCACGCAGATCATTGGCCTCATTAAACGCATTACGACTCACAAAAATGGCCTAGTTGAATCTGAGCGTCTTCGCCTCCTTCATAGCTTCCTCATCTCTCGCTTCTGCTACCACCTACCATATGCCACCCTCACCCTCACTCAGCAGCAGTCCTTGGACGCTCTTTTAAGACGTGCCTATCGTGCAGCGCTTCTGTTGCCTACACACGCCCCTACCGAATGACTTCTAGCCCGAGGTCTGCACAACACTGTGACGGAGCTACTCGAAGCACATCGCACTGCCCAAATCACTCGCCTATCCCGAACGCCCACCGGCCGCTGCATTCTTGAACGGCGCATCTCAACACACCCATTCTACTCGATCCTATGGCTACCATCCCTCTCTCAATCCGCTCCAGCATCCACATCAAACCCCTTCCTCGCAATATGAATCCCGCCTTCCACATTGGTCGCCGTTTAGCCCGTGCCCGGGATCATCTCAGACGCTACTCCCCTTCCCCGAGCGTCGTATATGTAGACGCGGTTGAGTATCCGAGCAAGCCCGCTTTTTGCATTGCGGTCATAGGAACACCTGGCGCCGACCCGCAAGCTTCAGCCACGGTGCTCACCTCGACCTCAGTTACCGCGGAGGAGGCGGCAATTGCCCTCGCTCTTACCCAAACACCCGCCCCTCTCATTATATTATCATATTCGCAACCCGCCATCCGAAATTACCTCAACGGCACCATTTCATTGCTGGCCCTCCAAATTCTTCGCATTGACCCCCTTCCGAACCCGTGACGCTGCTGTGGACCCCGGCCCACACCGGCATAGGTGGTAATGAGGCTGCCCACCACCAAGCCCGAGCTTTGACACCCCGGGCAGGCGCTTTTTTTACACCTAAACACGGCATTCCCGAGATGTCCAATTCGGTACTGCACTGCTCACATACTGGGACATCACCCAACATTACCGCCTCCTTCGCAGACAACTTCCCCCTCCCTCACAGCCGAGGCTGCCCACATGTGGCGCCTTCTCCAGACACACTCCTTTCGTCACCGCACTCTATTAGTGCATACGTACCCTCACCTGTTTTCCTCTCCCAACTGTCCCTTGTGTGATGCGCCGGACACGCTCTATCACTCGCTCTGCGAATGTCCGCGCGACCCCTTCTCCCCTCTCCCCTCCTCCACCCTCTGGGAACAGGCTCTGGGGTGCTCAGACCACGACAGCCAAGAACTGGTCACCAGTCGGGCCCTCGACATCGCCCCCCCCCCCCCCCCCCCCTCCCTCCCTCTCTCCCTCCCTCCTTGCATTCCAAATCAATCATGGAGCTCCCTGCCCTTTACTGCGAGTTCATAGTGCCAAAACGTTCAGCAAAGACTTAGGTATTGGAACAAGTGTGACTGTCAATCACACTGCCCATAGATTGGTCCCTATGCCTGATGCTTTGGGCATTGGGCAGTAACAATAGAGTGTCCCCCCCCCCCCCCCCCCCTATCTCCCCTCTTTTTTTTTTTGCTATGAGTGAGAGTCACGCAATATTGCTGTCAAAGTTACTAACAGCTTCACTGTAAAACATGCCTGTTTCTCTGTAGCTAGGGTAAACATTCTAATGATAGGGCTGTTATATAGCTTGTACCTTTCAGCTGAATATGGGTCTGTTTGCATTGAGTTATGTCTGGAAGTACAACATATCTTGACAACATAGATTAAGGAAAAACTGTGCAGGGGAACATTTCTGTAAATACGTAATTGCAAAATGGAGTTCTTCCATAAAAGTGGTTGGAAAAGTTGAAAATTTAGAATATGACAAGCAAGTTCTGTTTTCGACACGAAATGTAAGCAGCACCTGGCTATTGCTGTAAACATATAGCTCCCCAGAGTGCTTGGCACTTGTTCTAAAGGGCTTAATTTACCCCCGGTCGACGTTTGAAAACAAAAATGTGTAGGTGGCAAGATGCGTAGTGAGACAATACAAACTTTGCTAAGAACAACAAAGACAAAGTATGTTCTAGAAGAAAAGAACCAGTGCTATCGTGCCAGGCTTTGGCTACTATGTTCTTTGTTTTCTTTGCTGCGCTTAATGGTGTTATAATGGAGCACTAACTAGCTCGTACACATACGTTGTTAAATTATATTTTACTAAGAAAGAGTATTTGGGCCATTCGCAATTTGCCGCAGGAGGTGTAATTTGTTTCTCCTCCCTCTCGTTGATGGTATGTGCGGGCACTTTTGTTCCAGGAACATAAAGCTGATGACGTTTAACAAGACCGTGAGGGACATCATCTGGAAGGAAGAGCTCGAGCAGCTGCAAGAGGAGCACAACCGGTAGGACGCTGGGCTTGAAATTCGCAACATTCTGGTTTTAAGAAATGCACAGTCAACTAGAGTAACGCAGCTAAAGTGCCTCTGTGGATCATAGTCTGTTTGTGATAGTTTTATTAGGGAATTAATAATTTAGTGATGTTTCCCTCGAACCTAATTTTTATGCATCCTGCTGTTGACCAGCAGTGCCCTGGGCAACCCACAGGCATAGAGGTCATATTGTACAGTGTGGATGGTGCCAACTTGTGGTGCCAAGCCTGGCAAGTCTAAGTTGAATAGTAGAGAAGAGACCACTGACCCTTGTAGTGTCCCCTGGAGTGGAGAGGTGAAAAGCGGGGATAGGAGATGCTTGAGGCTGATGACGGCTGTGCAATTTTGGAGAAATGCTGTAAAGTATGCGTCCATTTGCGGGCCATAGTCTGTGGTTGCTAATCCCTTGAGGATGGTGTCGTGTGTGACATTGCTAAAGGCGTCAAGGGCCTGGATAGACTTCTTGCTTGAGGCGGTGAAATGATCGATAATGTCCCCTTTGATTTGCAAGAGGATGTCAGGGAAAGATGGGGTGAAGGTAGCCGTTATCTTAGATGTAGCGGGATGATTAAGTATCGTGTGTTGTAAGAGCTTGCCAACAGAGGATTGGAAAGGTTTCAGATGAGACGAAGATTTGTGGGTGGCAAAGGGTTAGTAGGGCTTAGGGGTGAGTGCAGTGG